>NW_027596694.1:0-95000 GCF_964194155.1 Cetorhinus maximus
AGAGAGAGTGTGAGAGAGGAGGAGTGGGAGAGATAGAGAGAGTGTGGGAGAGGAGGAGTGGGAGAGGAGGAGTGTGAGAGATAGAGAGAGTGTGAGAGAGGAGGAGTGGGAGAGATAGAGAGAGTGTGAGAGAGGAGGAGTGTGTGAGATAGAGAGAGTGTGGGAGAGGAGGAGTTAGAGAGATAGAGAGAGTGTGGGAGAGGAGAAGGAGTGTGAGATGGAGAGAGTGTGGGAGAGGAGGAGTGAGAGAGGAGGAGTGTGTGATAGAGAGAGTGTAAGAGAGGAGGAGTGTGAGATAGAGAGAGTGTGAGAGAGGAGGAGTGTGATGGAGAGAGTGTGGCAGAGGAGGAGTGGGAGATAGAGAGAGTGTGGGAGAGGAGGAGTGTGAGATAGAGAGAGTGTGAGAGAGGAGGAGTGTGAGATAGAGAGAGTGTGAGAGAGGAGGAGTGTGAGATAGAGAGAGTGTGGGAGAGGAGGAGTGGGAGAGGAGGAGGAGTGGGAGATAGAGAGTGTGTGAGATGGAGAGAGTGTGAGAGATGAGGTGTGTGTGAGATGGAGAGAGTGTGAGAGAGGAGGAGTGTGATAGAGAGAGTGTGAGATAGAGAGAGTGTGGGAGAGGAGGAGTGGGAGATGGAGAGAGTGTGGGAGGGGAGGAGTGTGATAGAGAGAGTGTGAGATAGAGAGAGTGAGAGAGGAGGAGTGGGAGAGATAGAGAGAGTGTGGGAGAGGAGGAGTGGGAGAGGAGGAGTGTGAGAGATAGAGAGAGTGTGAGAGAGGAGGAGTGGGAGAGATAGAGAGAGTGTGAGAGAGGAGGAGTGTGTGAGATAGAGAGAGTGTGGGAGAGGAGGAGTTAGAGAGATAGAGAGAGTGTGGGAGAGGAGAAGGAGTGTGAGATGGAGAGAGTGTGGGAGAGGAGGAGTGAGAGAGGAGGAGTGTGTGATAGAGAGAGTGTGAGAGAGGAGGAGTGTGAGATAGAGAGAGTGTGAGAGAGGAGGAGTGTGATGGAGAGAGTGTGGGAGAGGAGGAGTGGGAGATAGAGAGAGTGTGGGAGAGGAGGAGTGTGAGATAGAGAGAGTGTGAGAGAGGAGGTGTGTGAGATAGAGAGAGTGTGAGAGAGGAGGAGTGTGAGATAGAGAGAGTGTGAGAGGGAGGAGTGTGAGAGAGGAGGAGTGTGATAGAGAGAGTGTGGGAGAGGAGAAGGAGTGTGAGATGGAGAGAGTGTGGGAGAGGAGGAGTGAGAGAGGAGGAGTGTGTGATAGAGAGAGTGTGAGAGAGGAGGAGTGTGAGATAGAGAGAGTGTGAGAGAGGAGGAGTGTGATAGAGAGAGTGTGGGAGAGGAGGAGTGTGATAGAGAGAGTGTGAGAGAGGAGGAGTGGGAGATGGAGAGAGTGTGGGAGAGGAGGAGTGTGATAGAGAGATTGTGAGAGAGGAGGGGTGTGAGAGAGGAGGATTGTGATAGAGAGAGTGTGAGAGAGGAGGAGTGTGTGTGATAGAGAGAGTGTGAGAGAGGAGGAGTGGGAGAGGAGGAGTGTGTGATAGAGAGTGTGTGATAGAGAGAGTGTGGAGAGGAGGAGTGTGAGATAGAGAGAGTGCGAGAGAGGAGGAGTGGGAGAGGAGGAGTGTGTGATAGAGAGAGTGTGTGATAGAGAGAGTGTGGAGAGGAGGAGTGTGAGATAGAGAGAGTGTGAGAGGAGGAGTGTGTGATAGAGAGAGTGTGAGAGAGGAGGAGTGTGTGTGATAGAGAGAGTGTGAGAGAGGAGGAGTGGGAGAGGAGGAGTGTGTGATAGAGAGAGTGTGTGATAGAGAGAGTGTGTGATAGAGTGTGGAGAGGAGGAGTGTGAGATAGAGAGAGTGTGAGAGAGGAGGAGTGTGTGTGATAGAGAGAGTGTGAGAGAGGAGGAGTGGGAGAGGAGGAGTGTGTGATAGAGAGAGTGTGTGATAGTGAGAGTGTGTGATAGAGAGAGTGTGGAGAGGAGGAGTGTGAGATAGAGAGAGTGTGGGAGAGGAGGAGTGTGAGATAGAGAGAGTGTGGGAGAGGAGGAGTGTGATAGAGAGAGTGTGAGAGAGGAGGAGTGGGAGAGGAGGAGTGTGTGATAGAGAGAGTGTGTGATAGAGAGAGTGTGAGAGAGGAGGAGTGGGAGAGGAGGAGTGTGTGATAGAGAGAGTGTGGAGAGGAGGAGTGTGAGATAGAGAAAGTGTGAGAGAGGAGCAGTGTGTGATAGAGAGAGTGTGAGAGAGGGGGAGTGGGAGAGGAGGAGTGTGTGATAGAGAGAGTGTGTGATAGAGAGAGTGTGTGATAGAGAGAGTGTGAGAGAGGAGGAGTGTGAGATAGAGAGAGTGTGAGAGAGGAGGAGTGTGTGATAGAGAGAGTGTGAGAGAGGAGGAGTGGGAGAGGAGGAGTGTGTGATAGAGTGTGTGATAGAGAGAGTGTGTGATAGAGAGAGTGTGAGAGAGGAGGAGTGGGAGAGGAGGAGTGTGTGATAGAGTGTGTGATAGAAAGAGTGTGGAGAGGAGGAGTGTGAGATAGAGAGAGTGTGTGATAGAGAGAGTGTGGAGAGGAGGAGTGTGTGATAGAGAGAGTGTGAGAGAGGAGGAGTGTGATAGAGAGAGTGTGAGAGAGGAGGAGTGTGAGAGAGAGAGTGTGAGAGAGGAGGAGTGGGGAGAGGAGGAGGAGTGTGATAGAGAGAGTGTGGGAGAGGAGGAGGAGTGTGATAGAGAGAGTGTGGGAGAGGAGGAGGAGTGTGATAGAGAGAGTGTGGGAGAGGAGGAGGAGTGTGATAGAGAGAGTGTGGGAGAGGAGGAGTGTGATAGAGAGAGTGTGAGAGAGGAGGAGGAGTGTGATAGAGAGAGTGTGGGAGAGGAGGAGGAGTGTGATAGAGAGAGTGTGGGAGAGGAGGAGTGTGATAGAGAGAGTGTGGGAGAGGAGGAGTGTGATAGAGAGAGTGTGAGAGAGGAGGAGGAGTGTGATAGAGAGAGTGTGGGAGAGGAGGAGTGTGATAGAGAGAGTGTGAGAGAGGAGGAGTGTGATAGAGAGAGTGTGGGAGAGGAGGAGGAGTGTGATAGAGAGAGTGTGGGAGAGGAGGAGTGTGATAGAGAGAGTGTGAGAGAGGAGGAGTGGGAGAGGAGGAGGAGTGTGATAGAGAGAGTGTGAGAGAGGAGGAGTGTGATAGAGAGAGTGTGAGAGAGGAGGAGTGGGAGAGAGGAGGAGTGTGATAGAGAGAGTGTGAGAGAGGAGGAGTGTGATAGAGAGAGTGTGAGAGAGGAGGAGTGGGAGAGGAGGAGGAGGTGCGGCTCTGGGAGAGGGAGCGGCTGGGATTGCGGGGAGGTTGAGCCGGGTTTGCGGAGCTGCGGCTGGGGCTGGATCTGGGTGGCTCTGGGTGTCGGGCTGTGGGTGTCGGGCTGTGGGTGTCGGGCTCTGGGTGTCTGTCTCTGGGTGTGGGTGTGGGGCTCTGGGTGGCTGTGGGTGTGGGGCTCTGTGTGGCTCTGGCTGTGGGTGTGGGGCTGTGGGTGTCGGGCTCTGGGTGTCTGTGGCTCTGGGTGTGGGTGTGTGGCTCTGGGTGTGGGTGTGGGGCTCTGTGTGGCTCTGGCTGTGGGTGTGGGGCTGTGGGTGTCGGGCTCTGGGTGTCTGTGGCTCTGGGTGTGGGTGTGGGTGTGGGTGTGGGGCTCTGGGTGGCTCTGGGTGTGGGTGTGGGGCTCTGGGTGGCTCTGGGTGTGGGTGTGGGGCTCTGGGTGGCTCTGGGTGTGGGTGTGGGTCTCTGGGTGTGGGTGTCGGGCTGTGGGTGTCTGTGTCTCTGGGTGTGGGTGTGGGGCTCTGGGTGGCTCTGGGTGTGGGTGTGGGGCTCTGGGTGGCTCTGGGTGTGGGTGTGGGGCTCTGGGTGGCTCTGGGTGTGGGTGTGTGGCTCTGGGTGTGGGTGTCGGGCTGTGGGTGTCTGTGTCTCTGGGTGTGGGTGTGGGGCTCTGGGTGGCTCTGGGTGTGGGTGTGGGGCTCTGGGTGGCTCTGGGTGTGGGTGTGGGGCTCTGGGTGGCTCTGGGTGTGGGTGTGGGGCTCTGGGTGGCTCTGGCTGTGGGTGTGGGGCTGGCTCGGCCATGTGTAGCCGGCTGAGGGGGAGCGTCCTGCGGACACAGGGACAGGTTCCAGCCCGGGTCACCGAGAGCTTCATCCTGAGCGGGTACCGGCTGGAATTCAGCTTCTCCCAGTGCTTCCTCTCCGCCTTCAGACCCACCAACGAAACCGGCAACTTCTGGACTCATTTCCTCGGCCTCTTCGTCTTTGCCTTTCATTTCTGGGAGCTATTCGACCATGGGAGCTGCGCCAGTTTGCTGGAGCCTTTCCTCTACCCCTATTGGAGTTACTGTGTTGGGGTTGGGGGGCTGTTGGTGGTCAGCTCCACGGCCCATCTCTTTAACTCAATGTCCTTACTCATCAGGGAGATCTGCTTTTTCATTGACTATGGAACCATCAGTGTCTACACAGTCAGTTCTTCCCTCTGTTACTATTACTATATTCACCCCGGAGGGCAGTGCCAGGCCGCTCTGGCCACCCCCAGCCAGCTGGACGGCTGGTTTGAGAGGCTCTACATCCCCTCCACCTGCCTCATCGCCCTCCTTTGCACCTTGTTCTGCTGTAACACCAGGATGATCTGGAGAAGGCATCGCTACACCATCCGCACCCTGGTCTTCCTGCTGCCTTTCACCGTCTCGTCCAGCCCCATCTTTTACAAACTCTACACGGGCACCCAGCGCTCCGGGGACACCCTGCTCTTCTTCACCCGCCACTGCTTCTGGCTGCTGGCCTCCGCGGTCTTCAACATCAGCAAGATCCCCGAGCGTTTCTGCCCCGGGAAGTTTGACATCGTGGGTCACAGCCACCAGTGGTTCCATTTCTGCACCTTCATGAGCATCCTCGACGAGCTGCGCATGATCAAGGGCGAGATGAAGATTTTCAGGATGGAACTTGGACCTGCGCCCACTTTCCTGCACACGTTCGGGTGCTGCTCAGTCTGCAGTGCTGCACCGCGGCCCTCATCACCTGGTTCGCAGTCCAGGCCGTGTCGACGCACAGGAACTCAAAATCCCAGTAGAATTGAATGGGTGAGTGTGAGATCGTGTGCGAGTGTGTCTGTGAGTGAGTTCGTCCTGAGTGTGAGCAAGCTAGTGTGTTAGTGAGTGTGAGCGGGTTAGTCCTGAAGGTCAGTGAGCTAGTGTGTTACTGAGTGTGAGCAAGTCAGTCTTGAGTGTGAGCGAGTTAGTGTGTTACTGAGTGTGAGAGAGTTAGTCCTGAGTGTGATCAAGCTAGTGTATTGTTGAGAGTGAGAGAGCTAGTGTGTTACTGGGAGTGAGAGTTAGTCCTAAGTGTGAGTGAGCTAGTGTGTTACTGAGTGTGACAAGTTAACCCTGAGTGTGAGCGAGCTAGTGTGTTACTGAGTGTGAGCGGGTTAGTCCTGAAGGTCAGTGAGCTAGTGTGTTACTGAGTGTGAGCAAGTTAGTCTTGAGTGTGAGCAAGCTAGTGTGTTACTGAGTGTGAGCGAATTAGTCCAGAGTGTCAGCGAGCTAGTGTGTTATTGAGTGTGAGCAAATTAGTCTTGAGTGTGAGCAAGCTAGTGTGTTACTGAGTGTGAGAGAGTTAGTCCTGAGTGTGATCAAGCTAGTGTATTGTTGAGAGTGAGAGAGCTAGTGTGTTACTGAGTGTGAGTGAGTTAGTGTGTTACTGGGAGTGAGAGTTAGTCCTAAGTGTGAGTGAGCTAGTGTGTTACTGGGAGTGAGAGTTAGTCCTGAAGGTCAGTGAGCTAGTGTGTTACTGAGTGTGACAAATTAACCCTGAGTGTTAGCAAGCTAGGGTGTTATTGAGCGTGAGCAAGTTAGTGTGTTACTGTGAGCAAGTTAGTCCTGAGCGTGTGAGTTATTGTGTTATTGAGTGAGAGAGTTAGTCCTGAGTGTGACTGAGTTAGTCCTGAGTGTGAGTGAGTTAGTCCTGAGAGTGAGAGAGTTAGTCCTGAGAGTGAGAGAGTTAGTCCTGAGTGTGAGTGAGTTAGTGTGTTACTGAGAGTGACAAATTAACCCTGAGTGTTAGCAAGCTAGTGTGTTATTGAGCGTGAGCAAGTTAGTGTGTTACTGTGAGCAAGTTAGTCCTGAGCGTGTGAGTTATTGTGTTATTGAGTGAGAGAGTTAGTCCTGAGTGTGACTGAGTTAGTCCTGAGTGTGAGTGAGTTAGTCCTGAGAGTGAGAGAGTTAGTCCTGAGAGTGAGAGAGTTAGTCGTGAGTGTGAGTGAGTTAGTGTGTTACTGAGAGTGAGAGAGTTAGTGTGTTACTGAGTGTGAGAGAGTTAGTGTGTTACTGAGTGTGAGTGAGTTAGTGTGTTACTGAGTGTGAGAGAGTTAGTCCTGAGTGTGAGTGAGTTAGTGTGTTACTGAGAGTGAGAGAGTTAGTCCTGAGTGTGAGTGAGTTAGTGTGTTACTGAGTGTGAGCGAGTTAGTGTGTTACTGAGTGTGAGTGAGTTAGTGTGTTACTGAGTGTGAGAGAGCTAGTCCTGAGTGTGAGTGAGTTAGTGTGTTACTGAGAGTGAGAGAGTTAGTCCTGAGTGTGAGAGAGTTAGTGTGTTACTGAGAGTGAGTGAGTTAGTGTGTTACTGAGAGTGAGAGAGTTAGTCCTGAGTGTGAGTGAGTTAGTGTGTTACTGAGTGTGAGTGAGTTAGTCCTGAGTGTGAGAGAGTTAGTGTGTTACTGAGAGTGAGAGAGTTAGTCCTGAGTGTGAGAGAGTTAGTGTGTTACTGAGTGTGAGTGAGTTAGTCCTGAGTGTGAGTGAGTTAGTGTGTTACTGAGTGTGAGTGAGTTAGTCCTGAGTGTGAGTGAGTTAGTGTGTTACTGAGTGTGAGGGAGTTAGTGTGTTACTGAGTGTGAGAGAGTTAGTCCTGAGTGTGAGTGAGTTAGTGTGTTACTGAGAGTGAGAGAGTTAGTGTGATACTGAGAGTGAGAGAGTTAGTGTGTTACTGAGTGTGAGAGTTAGTCCTGAGTGTGAGTGAGTTAGTCCTGAGTGTGAGTGAGTTAGTGTGTTACTGAGTGTGAGAGAGTTAGTCCTGAGTGTGTGAGTTAGTGTGTTACTGAGAGTGAGAGAGTTAGTGTGTTACTGAGTGTGAGAGAGTTAGTGTGTTACTGAGTGTGAGTGAGTTAGTGTGTTACTGAGTGTGAGAGAGTTAGTCCTGAGTGTGAGTGAGTTAGTGTGTTACTGAGAGTGAGAGAGTTAGTCCTGAGTGTGAGTGAGTTAGTGTGTTACTGAGTGTGAGCGAGTTAGTGTGTTACTGAGTGTGAGTGAGTTAGTGTGTTACTGAGTGTGAGAGAGCTAGTCCTGAGTGTGAGTGAGTTAGTGTGTTACTGAGAGTGAGAGAGTTAGTGTGATACTGAGAGTGAGAGAGTTAGTGTGTTACTGAGTGTGAGAGTTAGTCCTGAGTGTGAGTGAGTTAGTCCTGAGTGTGAGTGAGTTAGTGTGTTACTGAGTGTGAGTGAGTTAGTCCTGAGTGTGAGTGAGTTAGTGTGTTACTGAGAGTGAGAGAGTTAGTCCTGAGCGTGAGTGAGTTAGTGTGTTACTGAGTGTGAGTGAGTTAGTGTGTTACTGAGAGTGAGAGAGATGGTCCTGAGTGTGAGTGAGTAAGTGTGTTACTGAGTGTGAGTGAGTTAGTGTGTTACTGAGTGTGAGCGAGTTAGTGTGTTACTGAGTGTGAGAAAGTAAGTGTGTTACTGAGTGTGAGAGAGTTAGTCCTAAGTGTGAGTGAGTTAGTGTGTTACTGAGTGTGAGTGAGTTAGTGTGTTACTGAGTGTGAGTGAGTTAGTCCTGAGTGTGAGTGAGTTAGTGTGTGACTGAGAGTCAGAGAGTTAGTCCTGATTGTGAGTGAGTTAGTGTGTTACTGAGAGTGAGAGAGTTAGTCCTGAGTGTGAAAAAGTTAATGTGTTGCTGAGTGTGAGTGAGTTAGTCCTGAGTGTGAGTGAGTTAGTGTGATACTGAGTGTGAGTGAGTTAGTCCTGAGTGTGAGTGAGTTAGTGTGTTACTGAGTGTGAGAGAGTTAGTGTGTTACTGAGAGTGAGAGAGTTAGTCCTGAGTGTGAGTGAGTTAGTGTGTTACTGAGAGTGAGAGAGTTAGTGTGTTACTGAGAGTGAGAGAGTTAGTGTGTTACTGAGTGTGAGAGAGTTAGTCCTGAGTGTGAGTGAGTTAGTCCTGAGTGTGAGTGAGTTAGTGTGTTACTGAGTGTGAGTGAGTTAGTCCTGAGTGTGAGTGAGTTAGTGTGTTACTGAGAGTGAGAGAGTTAGTCCTGAGTGTGAGTGAGTTAGTGTGTTACTGAGTGTGAGTGAGTTAGTTTGTTACTGAGAGAGAGAGAGATGGTCCCGAGTGTGAGTGAGTTAGTGTGTTACTGAGTGTGAGTGAGTTAGTGTGTTACTGAGTGTGAGTGAGTTAGTCTGTTACTGAGTGTGAGAGAGTTAGTCCTGAGTGTGAGTGAGTTAGTATGTTACTGAGTGTGAGTGAGTTAGTGTGTTACTGAGTTTGAGTGAGTTAGTCCTGAGTGTGAGTGAGTTAGTGTGTTACTGAGTGCGAGTGAGTTAGTGTGTTACTGAGTGTGAGAGAGTTAGTGTGTTACTGAGTGTGAGAGAGTTAGTCCTGAGTGTGAGTGAGTTAGTGTGTTACTGAGATGAGAGAGTTAGTCCTGAGTGTGAGTGAGTTAGTGTGTCACTGAGTGTGAGTGAGTTAGAGTGTTACTGAGTGTGAGTGAGTTAGTGTGTTACTGAGAGTGAGAGAGTTAGTCCTGAGTGTGAGTGAGTTAGTGTGTTACTGAGTGCGAGAGAGTTAGTCCTGAGTGTGAGTGAGTTAGTGTGTTACTGAGTGTGAGTGATTTAGTCCTGAGTGTGAGTGAGTTAGTGTCTAACTGAGTGTGAGTGAGTTAGGGTGTTACTGAGTGTGAGAGAGTTAGTCCTGAGTGTGAGTGAGGTGGTGTGTTACTGAGTGTGAGTGAGTGAGTGTGTTACTGAGAGTGAGAGAGTTAGTGTGTTACTGAGTGTGAGAGAGTTAGTCCTGAGTGTGAGTGAGTTAGTGTGTTACTGAGTGTGAGTGAGTTAGTCCTGAGTGTGAGTGAGTTAGTGTGTTACTGAGAGTGAGAGAGTTAGTCCTGAGTGTGAGAGAGTTAGTGTGTTACTGAGAGTGAGAGAGTTTGTCCTGAGTGTGAGTGAGTTAGTGTGTTACTGAGTGTGAGTGAGGTAGTCCTGAGTGTGTGAGTTAGTGTGTTACTGAGTGTGAGTGAGTTAGTGTGTTACTGAGTGTGAGTGAGTTAGTGTGTTACTGAGAGTGAGTGAGTTAGTCCTGAGTGTGAGTGAGTTAGTGTGTGACTGAGAGTCAGAGAGTTAGTCCTGATTGTGAGTGAGTTAGTGTGTTACTGAGAGTGAGAGAGTTAGTCCTGAGTGTGAGAGAGTTAATGTGTTGCTGAGTGTGAGTGAGTTAGTCCTGAGTGTGAGTGAGTTAGTGTGTTACTGAGTGTGAGTGAGTTAGTCCTGAGTGTGAGTGAGTTAGTGTGTTACTGAGTGTGAGAGAGTTAGTGTGTTACTGAGAGTGAGAGAGTTAGTGTGTTACTGAGTGTGAGAGAGTTAGTCCTGAGTGTGAGTGAGTTAGTCCTGAGTGTGAGTGAGTTAGTGTGTTACTGAGTGTGAGTGAGTTAGTCCTGAGTGTGAGTGAGTTAGTGTGTTACTGAGAGTGAGAGAGTTAGTCCTGAGTGTGAGTGAGTTAGTGTGTTACTGAGTGTGAGTGAGTTAGTTTGTTACTGAGAGAGAGAGAGATGGTCCTGAGTGTGAGTGAGTTAGTGTGTTACTGAGTGTGAGTGAGTTAGTGTGTTACTGAGTGTGAGTGAGTTAGTCTGTTACTGAGTGTGAGAGAGTTAGTCCTGAGTGTGAGTGAGTTAGTATGTTACTGAGTGTGAGTGAGTTAGTGTGTTACTGAGTTTGAGTGAGTTAGTCCTGAGTGTGAGTGAGTTAGTGTGTTACTGAGTGCGAGTGAGTTAGTGTGTTACTGAGTGTGAGAGAGTTAGTGTGTTACTGAGTGTGAGAGAGTTAGTCCTGAGTGTGAGTGAGTTAGTGTGTTACTGAGATGAGAGAGTTAGACCTGAGTGTGAGTGAGTTAGTGTGTCACTGAGTGTGAGTGAGTTAGAGTGTTACTGAGTGTGAGTGAGTTAGTGTGTTACTGAGAGTGAGAGAGTTAGTCCTGAGTGTGAGTGAGTTATTGTGTTACTGAGTGCGAGAGAGTTAGTCCTGAGTGTGAGTGAGTTAGTGTGTTACTGAGTGTGAGTGAGTTAGTCCTGAGTGTGAGTGAGTTAGTGTCTAACTGAGTGTGAGTGAGTTAGTGTGTTACTCAGTGTGAGAGAGTTAGTCCTGAGTGTGAGTGAGTTAGTGTGTTACTGAGTGTGAGTGAGTTAGTGTGTTACTGAGTGTGAGTGAGTTAGTGTGTTACTGAGTGTGAGTGAGTTAGTCCTGAGTGTGAGTGAGTTAGTGTGTTACTGAGAGTGAGAGAGTTAGTGTGTAACTGAGAGTGAGAGAGTTAGTGTTTTACTGAGAGTGAGAGAGTTAGTGTGTTACTGAGTGTGAGAGAGTTAGTGTGTTACTGAGTGTGAGTGAGTTAGTGTGTTACTGAGTGTGAGTGAGTTAGTGTGTTACTGAGAGTGAAGAGTTAGTCCTGAGTGTGAGTGAGTTAGTATTTTACTGAGAGTGAGAGAGTTAGTGTGTTACTGAGAGTGAGAGTGTTAGTCCTGAGTGTGAGTGAGTTAGTGTGTTACTGAGTGTGAGAGAGTTAGTCCTGAGTGTGAGTGAGTTAGTGTGTTACTGAGAGTGAAGAGTTAGTCCTGAGTGTGAGTGAGTTAGTGTGTTACTGAGTGTGAGTGAGTTAGTCCTGAGTGTGAGTGAGTAAGTTTGTTACTGAGAGTGAGAGAGTTAGTCCTGAGTGTGAGTGAGTTAGTGTGTTACTGAGTGTGAGAGAGTTAGTGTGTTACTGAGTGTGAGAGAGTTAGTCCTGAGTGTGCGTGAGTTAGTGTGTTACTGAGAGTGAGAGAGTTAGACCTGAGTGTGAGTGAGTTAGTGTGTTACTGAGTGTGAGTGAGTTAGTCCTTAGTGTGAGTGAGGTAGTGTGTTAATGAGAGTGAGAGAGTTAGTCCTGAGTGTGAGTGAGTTAGTGTGTTACTGAGTGTGAGTGAGTTAGTGTGTTACTGAGTGTGAGTGAGTTAGTGTGTTACTGAGTGTGAGAGAGTAAGTGTGTTACTGAGTGTGAGAGAGTTAGTCCTAAGTGTGAGTGAGTTAGTGTGTTACTGAGTGTGAGTGAGTTAGTGTGTTACTGAGTGTGAGTGAGTTAGTCCTGAGTGTGAGTGAGTTAGTGTGTGACTGAGAGTCAGAGAGTTAGTCCTGATTGTGAGTGAGTTAGTGTGTTACTGAGAGTGAGAGAGTTAGTCCTGAGTGTGAGAGAGTTAATGTGTTGCTGAGTGTGAGTGAGTTAGTCCTGAGTGTGAGTGAGTTAGTGTGTTACTGAGTGTGAGTGAGTTAGTCCTGAGTGTGAGTGAGTTAGTGTGTTACTGAGTGTGAGAGAGTTAGTGTGTTACTGAGAGTGAGAGAGTTAGTGTGTTACTGAGTGTGAGAGAGTTAGTCCTGAGTGTGAGTGAGTTAGTGTGTTACTGAGTGCGAGTGAGTTAGTGTGTTACTGAGTGTGAGAGAGTTAGTGTGTTACTGAGTGTGAGAGAGTTAGTCCTGAGTGTGAGTGAGTTAGTGTGTTACTGAGATGAGAGAGTTAGTCCTGAGTGTGAGTGAGTTAGTGTGTCATTGAGTGTGAGTGAGTTAGAGTGTTACTGAGTGTGAGTGAGTTAGTGTGTTACTGAGAGTGAGAGAGTTAGTCCTGAGTGTGAGTGAGTTAGTGTGTTACTGAGTGCGAGAGAGTTAGTCCTGAGTGTGAGTGAGTTAGTGTGTTACTGAGTGTGAGTGAGTTAGTACTGAGTGTGAGTGAGTTAGTGTCTAACTGAGTGTGAGTGAGTTAGTGTGTTACTGAGTGTGAGAGAGTTAGTCCTGAGTGTGAGTGAGTTAGTGTGTTACTGAGTGTGAGTGAGTGAGTGTGTTACTGAGAGTGAGAGAGTTAGTGTGTTACTGAGTGTGAGAGAGTTAGTCCTGAGTGTGAGTGAGTTAGTGTGTTACTGAGTGTGAGTGAGTTAGTCCTGAGTGTGAGTGAGTTAGTGTGTTACTGAGAGTGAGAGAGTTAGTCCTGAGTGTGAGAGAGTTAGTGTGTTACTGAGAGTGAGAGAGTTTGTCCTGAGTGTGAGTGAGTTAGTGTGTTACTGAGTGTGAGTGAGGTAGTCCTGAGTGTGTGAGTTAGTGTGTTACTGAGTGTGAGTGAGTTAGTGTGTTACTGAGTGTGAGAGAGTTAGTGTGCTACTGAGTGTGAGAGAGTTAATCCTGAGTGTGAGTGAGTTAGTGTGTTACTGAGAGTGAGAGAGTTAGTGTGTTACTGAGAGTGAGAGAGTTAGTCCTGAGTGTGAGTGAGTTAGTGTGTTACTGAGTGTGAGAGAGTAAGTCCTGAGTGTGAGTGAGTTAGTGTGTTACTGAGAGTGAGAGAGTTAGTGTGTTACTGAGAGTGAGAGTGTTAGTCCTGAGTGTGAGTGAGTTAGTGTGTTACTGAGTGTGAGAGAGTTAGTGCTGAGTGTGAGTGAGTTAGTGTGTTACTGAGAGTGAGAGAGTTAGTGTGTTACTGAGTGTGTGAGTTAGTGTGTTACTGAGTGTGAGTGAGTTAGTGTGTTACTGAATGTGAGTGAGTTAGTGTGTTATTGAGTGTGAGTCAGTTAGTCCTGAGTGTGAGTGAGTTAGTGTGTTACTGAGTGTGAGTGAGTTAGTGTGTTACTGAGTGTGAGTGAGTTAGTGTGTTACTGAGTGTGAGTGAGTTAGTCCTGAGTGTGAGTGAGTTAGTGTGTTACTGAGAGTGAGAGAGTTAGTGTGTAACTGAGAGTGAGAGAGTTAGTGTTTTACTGAGAGTGAGAGAGTTAGTGTGTTACTGAGTGTGAGAGAGTTAATGTGTTACTGAGTGTGAGTGAGTTAGTGTGTTACTGAGTGTGAGTGAGTTAGTGTGTTACTGAGAGTGAAGAGTTAGTCCTGAGTGTGAGTGAGTTAGTGTGTTACTGAGAGTGAGAGAGTTAGTGTGTTACTGAGAGTGAGAGTGTTAGTCCTGAGTGTGAGTGAGTTAGTGTGTTACTGAGTGTGAGAGAGTTAGTCCTGAGTGTGAGTGAGTTAGTGTGTTACTGAGAGTGAAGAGTTAGTCCTGAGTGTGAGTGAGTTAGTGTGTTACTGAGTGTGAGTGAGTTAGTCCTGAGTGTGAGTGAGTTAGTGTGTTACTGAGAGTGAGAGAGTTAGTCCTGAGTGTGAGTGAGTTAGTGTGTTACTGAGTGTGAGAGAGTTAGTGTGTTACTGAGTGTGAGAGAGTTAGTCCTGAGTGTGCGTGAGTTAGTGTGTTACTGAGATTGAGAGAGTTAGACCTGAGTGTGAGTGAGTTAGTGTGTTACTGAGTGTGAGTGAGTTAGTCCTTAGTGTGAGTGAGGTAGTGTGTTAATGAGAGTGAGAGAGTTAGTCCTGAGTGTGAGTGAGTTAGTGTGTTACTGAGTGTGAGTGAGTTAGTGTGTTACTGAGTGTGAGTGAGTTAGTGTGTTACTGAGTGTGAGAGAGTAAGTGTGTTACTGAGTGTGAGAGAGTTAGTCCTAAGTGTGAGTGAGTTAGTGTGTTACTGAGTGTGAGTGAGTTAGTGTGTTACTGAGTGTGAGTGAGTTAGTCCTGAGTGTGAGTGAGTTAGTGTGTGACTGAGAGTCAGAGAGTTAGTCCTGATTGTGAGTGAGTTAGTGTGTTACTGAGAGTGAGAGAGTTAGTCCTGAGTGTGAGAGAGTTAATGTGTTGCTGAGTGTGAGTGAGTTAGTCCTGAGTGTGAGTGAGTTAGTGTGTTACTGAGTGTGAGTGAGTTAGTCCTGAGTGTGAGTGAGTTAGTGTGTTACTGAGTGTGAGAGAGTTAGTGTGTTACTGAGAGTGAGAGAGTTAGTGTGTTACTGAGTGTGAGAGAGTTAGTCCTGAGTGTGAGTGAGTTAGTGTGTTACTGAGTGCGAGTGAGTTAGTGTGTTACTGAGTGTGAGAGAGTTAGTGTGTTACTGAGTGTGAGAGAGTTAGTCCTGAGTGTGAGTGAGTTAGTGTGTTACTGAGATGAGAGAGTTAGTCCTGAGTGTGAGTGAGTTAGTGTGTCATTGAGTGTGAGTGAGTTAGAGTGTTACTGAGTGTGAGTGAGTTAGTGTGTTACTGAGAGTGAGAGAGTTAGTCCTGAGTGTGAGTGAGTTAGTGTGTTACTGAGTGCGAGAGAGTTAGTCCTGAGTGTGAGTGAGTTAGTGTGTTACTGAGTGTGAGTGAGTTAGTACTGAGTGTGAGTGAGTTAGTGTCTAACTGAGTGTGAGTGAGTTAGTGTGTTACTGAGTGTGAGAGAGTTAGTCCTGAGTGTGAGTGAGTTAGTGTGTTACTGAGTGTGAGTGAGTGAGTGTGTTACTGAGAGTGAGAGAGTTAGTGTGTTACTGAGTGTGAGAGAGTTAGTCCTGAGTGTGAGTGAGTTAGTGTGTTACTGAGTGTGAGTGAGTTAGTCCTGAGTGTGAGTGAGTTAGTGTGTTACTGAGAGTGAGAGAGTTAGTCCTGAGTGTGAGAGAGTTAGTGTGTTACTGAGAGTGAGAGAGTTTGTCCTGAGTGTGAGTGAGTTAGTGTGTTACTGAGTGTGAGTGAGGTAGTCCTGAGTGTGTGAGTTAGTGTGTTACTGAGTGTGAGTGAGTTAGTGTGTTACTGAGTGTGAGAGAGTTAGTGTGCTACTGAGTGTGAGAGAGTTAATCCTGAGTGTGAGTGAGTTAGTGTGTTACTGAGAGTGAGAGAGTTAGTGTGTTACTGAGAGTGAGAGAGTTAGTCCTGAGTGTGAGTGAGTTAGTGTGTTACTGAGTGTGAGAGAGTAAGTCCTGAGTGTGAGTGAGTTAGTGTGTTACTGAGAGTGAGAGAGTTAGTGTGTTACTGAGAGTGAGAGTGTTAGTCCTGAGTGTGAGTGAGTTAGTGTGTTACTGAGTGTGAGAGAGTTAGTGCTGAGTGTGAGTGAGTTAGTGTGTTACTGAGAGTGAGAGAGTTAGTGTGTTACTGAGTGTGTGAGTTAGTGTGTTACTGAGTGTGAGTGAGTTAGTGTGTTACTGAATGTGAGTGAGTTAGTGTGTTATTGAGTGTGAGTCAGTTAGTCCTGAGTGTGAGTGAGTTAGTGTGTTACTGAGTGTGAGTGAGTTAGTGTGTTACTGAGTGTGAGTGAGTTAGTGTGTTACTGAGTGTGAGTGAGTTAGTCCTGAGTGTGAGTGAGTTAGTGTGTTACTGAGAGTGAGAGAGTTAGTGTGTAACTGAGAGTGAGAGAGTTAGTGTTTTACTGAGAGTGAGAGAGTTAGTGTGTTACTGAGTGTGAGAGAGTTAATGTGTTACTGAGTGTGAGTGAGTTAGTGTGTTACTGAGTGTGAGTGAGTTAGTGTGTTACTGAGAGTGAAGAGTTAGTCCTGAGTGTGAGTGAGTTAGTGTGTTACTGAGAGTGAGAGAGTTAGTGTGTTACTGAGAGTGAGAGTGTTAGTCCTGAGTGTGAGTGAGTTAGTGTGTTACTGAGTGTGAGAGAGTTAGTCCTGAGTGTGAGTGAGTTAGTGTGTTACTGAGAGTGAAGAGTTAGTCCTGAGTGTGAGTGAGTTAGTGTGTTACTGAGTGTGAGTGAGTTAGTCCTGAGTGTGAGTGAGTTAGTGTGTTACTGAGAGTGAGAGAGTTAGTCCTGAGTGTGAGTGAGTTAGTGTGTTACTGAGTGTGAGAGAGTTAGTGTGTTACTGAGTGTGAGAGAGTTAGTCCTGAGTGTGCGT
Organism: Cetorhinus maximus; assembly: GCF_964194155.1. Classification (NCBI taxonomy): domain Eukaryota; kingdom Metazoa; phylum Chordata; class Chondrichthyes; order Lamniformes; family Cetorhinidae; genus Cetorhinus; species Cetorhinus maximus. Next base: position 15,932 of record NW_027596694.1, read on the forward strand.
GAGTTAGTGTGTTACTGAGAGTGAGAGAGTTAGACCTGAGTGTGAGTGAGTTAGTGTGTTACTGAGTGTGAGTGAGTTAGTCCTTAGTGTGAGTGAGGTAGTGTGTTAATGAGAGTGAGAGAGTTAGTCCTGAGTGTGAGTGAGTTAGTGTGTTACTGAGTGTGAGTGAGTTAGTGTGTTACTGAGTGTGAGTGAGTTAGTGTGTTACTGAGTGTGAGAGAGTAAGTGTGTTACTGAGTGTGAGAGAGTTAGTCCTAAGTGTGAGTGAGTTAGTGTGTTACTGAGTGTGAGTGAGTTAGTGTGTTACTGAGTGTGAGTGAGTTAGTCCTGAGTGTGAGTGAGTTAGTGTGTGACTGAGAGTCAGAGAGTTAGTCCTGATTGTGAGTGAGTTAGTGTGTTACTGAGAGTGAGAGAGTTAGTCCTGAGTGTGAGAGAGTTAATGTGTTGCTGAGTGTGAGTGAGTTAGTCCTGAGTGTGAGTGAGTTAGTGTGTTACTGAGTGTGAGTGAGTTAGTCCTGAGTGTGAGTGAGTTAGTGTGTTACTGAGTGTGAGAGAGTTAGTGTGTTACTGAGAGTGAGAGAGTTAGTGTGTTACTGAGTGTGAGAGAGTTAGTCCTGAGAGTGAGTGAGTTAGTGTGTTACTGAGTGCGAGTGAGTTAGTGTGTTACTGAGTGTGAGAGAGTTAGTGTGTTACTGAGTGTGAGAGAGTTAGTCCTGAGTGTGAGTGAGTTAGTGTGTTACTGAGATGAGAGAGTTAGTCCTGAGTGTGAGTGAGTTAGTGTGTCATTGAGTGTGAGTGAGTTAGAGTGTTACTGAGTGTGAGTGAGTTAGTGTGTTACTGAGAGTGAGAGAGTTAGTCCTGAGTGTGAGTGAGTTAGTGTGTTACTGAGTGCGAGAGAGTTAGTCCTGAGTGTGAGTGAGTTAGTGTGTTACTGAGTGTGAGTGAGTTAGTACTGAGTGTGAGTGAGTTAGTGTCTAACTGAGTGTGAGTGAGTTAGTGTGTTACTGAGTGTGAGAGAGTTAGTCCTGAGTGTGAGTGAGTTAGTGTGTTACTGAGTGTGAGTGAGTGAGTGTGTTACTGAGATTGAGAGAGTTAGTGTGTTACTGAGTGTGAGAGAGTTAGTCCTGAGTGTGAGTGAGTTAGTGTGTTACTGAGTGTGAGTGAGTTAGTCCTGAGTGTGAGTGAGTTAGTGTGTTACTGAGAGTGAGAGAGTTAGTCCTGAGTGTGAGAGAGTTAGTGTGTTAATGAGAGTGAGAGAGTTTGTCCTGAGTGTGAGTGAGTTAGTGTGTTACTGAGTGTGAGTGAGGTAGTCCTGAGTGTGTGAGTTAGTGTGTTACTGAGTGTGAGTGAGTTAGTGTGTTACTGAGTGTGAGAGAGTTAGTGTGCTACTGAGTGTGAGAGAGTTAATCCTGAGTGTGAGTGAGTTAGTGTGTTACTGAGAGTGAGAGAGTTAGTGTGTTACTGAGAGTGAGAGAGTTAGTCCTGAGTGTGAGTGAGTTAGTGTGTTACTGAGTGTGAGAGAGTAAGTCCTGAGTGTGAGTGAGTTAGTGTGTTACTGAGAGTGAGAGAGTTAGTGTGTTACTGAGAGTGAGAGTGTTAGTCCTGAGTGTGAGTGAGTTAGTGTGTTACTGAGTGTGAGAGAGTTAGTGCTGAGTGTGAGTGAGTTAGTGTGTTACTGAGAGTGAGAGAGTTAGTGTGTTACTGAGTGTGTGAGTTAGTGTGTTACTGAGTGTGAGTGAGTTAGTGTGTTACTGAGTGTGAGTGAGTTAGTGTGTTATTGAGTGTGAGTCAGTTAGTCCTGAGTGTGAGTGAGTTAGTGTGTTACTGAGTGTGAGTGAGTTAGTGTGTTACTGAGTGTGAGTGAGTTAGTGTGTTACTGAGTGTGAGTGAGTTAGTCCTGAGTGTGAGTGAGTTAGTGTGTTACTGAGAGTGAGAGAGTTAGTGTGTAACTGAGAGTGAGAGAGTTAGTGTTTTACTGAGAGTGAGAGAGTTAGTGTGTTACTGAGTGTGAGAGAGTTAGTGTGTTACTGAGTGTGAGTGAGTTAGTGTGTTACTGAGTGTGAGTGAGTTAGTGTGTTACTGAGAGTGAAGAGTTAGTCCTGAGTGTGAGTGAGTTAGTGTGTTACTGAGAGTGAGAGAGTTAGTGTGTTACTGAGAGTGAGAGTGTTAGTCCTGAGTGTGAGTGAGTTAGTGTGTTACTGAGTGTGAGAGAGTTAGTCCTGAGTGTGAGTGAGTTAGTGTGTTACTGAGAGTGAAGAGTTAGTCCTGAGTGTGAGTGAGTTAGTGTGTTACTGAGTGTGAGTGAGTTAGTCCTGAGTGTGAGTGAGTTAGTGTGTTACTGAGAGTGAGAGAGTTAGTCCTGAGTGTGAGTGAGTTAGTGTGTTACTGAGTGTGAGAGAGTTAGTGTGTTACTGAGTGTGAGAGAGTTAGTCCTGAGTGTGCGTGAGTTAGTGTGTTACTGAGAGTGAGAGAGTTAGACCTGAGTGTGAGTGAGTTAGTGTGTTACTGAGTGTGAGAGAGTTAGTCCTGAGTGTGCGTGAGTTAGTGTGTTACTGAGTGTGAGTAAGTTAGTGTGTTACTGAGAGTGAGAGAGTTAGTCCTGAGTGTGAGTGAGTTAGTGTGTTACTGAGAGTGAGAGAGTTAGTCCTGAGTGTGAGAGAGTTAGTGTGTTACTGAGTGTGAGAGAGTTAGTCCTGAGTGTGAGAGAGTTAGTGTGTTACTGAGTGTGAGTGAGTTAGTCCTTAGTGTGAGTGAGGTAGTGTGTTAATGAGAGTGAGAGAGTTAGTCCTGAGTGTGAGTGAGTTAGTGTGTTACTGATTGTGAGAGAGTTAGTGTGTTACTGAAAGTGAGAGAGTTAGTCCTGAGTGTGAGTGAGTTAGTGTGTTACTGAGTGTGAGTGAGTTAGTGTGTTACTGAGAGTGAGAGAGTTAGTGTGTTACTGAGAGTGAGAGATTAAGTCTTGAGTGTGAGTGAGTTAGTGTGTTACTGAGTGTGAGTGAGTTAGTGTGTTACTGAGTGTGAGTGAGATAGTGTGTTACTGAGAGTGAGAGAGTTAGTCCTGAGAGTGAGTGAGTTAGTGTGTTACTGAGTGTGAGTGAGTTAGTATGTTACAGAGTGTGAGAGAGTTAGTCCTGAGAGCGAGTGAGTTAGTGTGTTACTGAGAGTGAGTGAGTTAGTGTGTTACTGAGAGTGAGAGAGTTAGTGTGTTACTGAGTGTGAGAGTGTTAGTCCAGAGTGTGAGTGAGTTAGTGTGTTACTGAGTGTGGGAGAGTTAGTCCTGAGTGTGAGTGAGTTAGTGTGTTACTGAGTGTGAGAGAGTTAGTGTGTTACTGAGAGTGAGGGAGTAATTCCTGAGTGTGAGTGAGTTAGTGTGTTACTGAGTGTGAGAGAGTTAGTGTGTTACTGAGAGTGATAGAGTTAGTCCTGAGTGTGAGTGAGTTAGTGTGTTACTGAGTGTGAGAGAGTTAGTGTGTTACTGAGAGTGAGAGAGTTAGTCCTGAGTGTGAGAGAGTTAGTGTGTTACTGAGTGTGAGTGAGTTAGTGTGTTACTGAGAGTGAGAGAGTTAGTCCTGAGTGTGAGTGAGTTCGTGTGTTACTGAGTGTGAGAGAGTTAGTCCTGAGTGTGAGTGAGTTAGTGTGTTACTGAGTGTGAGAGAGTTAGTGTGTTACTGAGTGTGAGAGTTAGTGTGTTACTGAGAGTGAGAGAGTTAGTCCTGAGTGTGAGTGAGTTAGTGTGTTACTGAGTGTGAGAGAGTTATTCCTGAGTGTGAGTGAGTTGGTGTGTTACAGAGAGTGAGAGAGTTAGTACTTAGTGTGAGTGAGTTAGTGTGTTACTGAGAGTGAGCGAGTTAATCCTCAGTGTGAGTGAGTTAGTGTGTTACTGAGTGTGGGAGAGTTAGTCCTGAGTGTGAGTGAGTTAGTGTGTTACTGAGAGTGAGAGAGTTAGTGTGTTACTGAGTGTGAGTGAGTTAGTGTGTTACTGAGTGTGAGTGACTTAGTGTGTTACTGAGCGTGAGATAGTCCTGAGTGAGAGTGAGTTAGTGTGTTACTGAGTGTGAGTGTTAGTCCTGAGTGTGAGAGAGTTAGTGTATTACTAAGTGTGAGAGAGTTAGTAATGAGTGTGAGTGAGTTAGTGTGTTACTGAGAGTGAGAGAGTTAGTGTGTTACTGAGAGTGAGAGAGTTAGCGTGTTACTGAGTGTGAGAGAGTTAGTCCTGAGTGTGAGTGAGTTAGTCCTGCGTGTGAGTGAGTTAGTGTGTTACTGAGTGTGAGTGAGTTGGTCCTGAGTGTGAGTGAGTTAGTGTGTTAGTGAGAGTGAGAGAGTTAGTCCTGAGTGTGAGTGAGTTAGTGTGTTACTGAGTGTGAGTGAGTTAATGTGTTAATGAGAGTGAGAGAGATGGTCCTGAGTGTGAGTGAGTAAGTGTGTTACTGAGTGTGATTGAGTTAGTGTGTTACTGAGTGTGAGTGAGTTAGTGTGTTACTGAGTGTGAGAGAGTTAGTGTGTTACTGAGTGTGAGAGAGTTAGTCATGAGTGTGAGTGAGTTAGTGTGTTACTGAGTGTGAGTGAGTTAGTGTGTTACTGAGTGAGAGTGAGTAAGTCCTGAGTGTGAGTGAGTTAGTGTGTTACTGAGTGCGAGTGAGTTAGTGTGTTACTGAGTGTGAGAGAGTTAGTATGTTACTGAGTGTGAGAGAGTTAGTGTGTTACCGAGAGTGAGTGAGTGTGTGTTACTGAGAGTGAGAGAGTTAGTCCTGATTGCGAGTGAGTTAGTGTGTTACTGAGTGTGAGAGAGTTAGTCCTGAGTGTGAGAGAGTTAGTGTGTTACTGAGTGTGAGTGAGTTAGTCCTGAGTGTGAGTGAGTTAGTGTGTTACTGAGAGTGAGAGAGTTAGTCCTGAGTGTGAGTGAGTTAGTGTGTTACTGAGTGTGAGAGTGTTAGTGTGTTACTGAGAGTGAGTTAGTCCTGAGTGTGAGTGAGTTAGTGTGTTACTGAGTGTGAGTGAGTTAGTGTGTTACTGAGTGTGAGTGAGTTAGTGTGTTACTGAGAGTGAGAGAGTTAGTGTGTTACTGAGAGTGAGAGAGTTAGTCCTGAGTGTGAGTGAGTTAGTGTGTTACTGAGTGTGAGTGAGTTAGTGTGTTACTGAGTGTGAGTGAGTTAGTGTGTTACTGAGAGTGAGAGAGTTAGTCCTGAGAGTGAGTGAGTTAGTGTGTTACTGAGAGTGAGTGAGTTAGTGTGTTACTGAGAGTGAGAGAGTTAGTGTGTTACTGAGTGTGAGAGAGTTAGTCCTGAGAGTGAGTGAGTTAATGTGTTACTGAGAGTTGGAGAGTTAGACCTGAGTGTGAGTGAGTTAGTGTGTTACTGAGAGTGAGAGAGCTAGGCCTGAGTGTGAGAGAGTTAGTGTTTTACTGAGTGTGAGAGAGTTAGTCCTGAGTGTGAGTTAGTGTGTTACTGAGAGTGAGAGAGTTAGTGTGTTACTGAGTGTGAGTGAGTTAATGTGTTACTGAGTGTGAGTGAGTTAGTGTGTTACTGAGTGTGAGTGAGTTTGTCCTGAGTGTGAGTGAGTTATTGTGTTACTGAGTGTGAGTGAGTTAGTGTGTTACTGAGTGTGAGTGAGTTAGTCCTGAGTTTGAGTGAGTTAGTTTGTTACTGAGTGTGAGAGAGTAAGTCCTGAGTGTGTGAGTTAGTGTGTTACTGAGTGTGAGTGAGTTAGTGTGTTACTGAGATTGAGAGAGTTAGTCCTGAGTGTGAGTGAGTTAGTGTGTTGCTGAGTGTGAGTGAGTTAGTGTGTTACTGAGAGTGAGAGAGTTAGTGTGTTACTGAGAGTGAGAGAGTTAGTGTGTTACTGAGTGTGAGAGAGTTAGTGTGTTACTGAGTGTGAGAGTGTTAGTCCTGAGTGTGAGTGAGTTAGTGTGTTACTGAGTGTGGGAGAGTTAGTCCTGAGTGTGAGTGAGTTAGTGTGTTACTGAGTGTGAGAGAGTTAGTGTGTTACTGAGTGTGAGAGAGTTAGTCCTGAGTGTGAGTTAGGGTGTTACTGAGAGTGAGAGAGTTAGTGTGTTACTGAGTGTGAGTGAGTTAATGTGTTACTGAGTGTGAGTGAGTTAGTGTGTTACTGAGTGTGAGTGAGTTAGTCCTGAGTGTGAGTGAGTTAGTGTGTTACTGAGTGTGAGTGAGTTAGTGTGTTACTGAGTGTGAGAGAGTTAGTCCTGAGTGTGTGAGTTAGTGTGTTACTGAGTGTGAGTGAGTTAGTGTGTTACTGAGATTGAGAGAGTTAGTCCTGAGTGTGAGTGAGTTAGTGTGTTGCTGAGTGTGAGTGAGTTAGTGTGTTACTGAGAGTGAGAGAGTTAGTGTGTTACTGAGTGTGAGAGAGTTAGTGTGTTACTGAGTGTGAGAGTGTTAGTCCTGAGTGTGAGTGAGTTAGTGTGTTACTGAGTGTGGGAGAGTTAGTCCTGAGTGTGAGTGAGTTAGTGTGTTACTGAGTGTGAGAGAGTTAGTGTGTTACTGAGTGTGAGAGAGTTAGTCCTGAGTGTGAGTTAGGGTGTTACTGAGAGTGAGAGAGTTAGTGTGTTACTGAGTGTGAGTGAATTAATGTGTTACTGAGTGTGAGTGAGTTAGTGTGTTACTGAGTGTGAGTGAGTTAGTCCTGAGTGTGAGTGAGTTAGTGTGTTACTGAGTGTGAGTGAGTTAGTGTGTTACTGAGTGTGAGTGAGTTAGTCCTGAGATTGAGTGAGTTAGTGTGTTACTGAGTGTGAGAGAGTTAGTCCTGAGTGTGTGAGTTAGTGTGTTACTGAGTGTGAGTGAGTTAGTGTGTTACTGAGAGTGAGAGAGTTAGTCCTGAGTGTGAGTGAGTTAGTGTGTTGCTGAGTGTGAGTGAGTTAGTGTGTTACTGAGAGTGAGAGAGTTAGTGTGTTACTGAGAGTGAGAGAGGTAGTGTGTTACTGAGTGTGAGAGAGTTACTGTGTTACTGAGTGTAAGAGTGTTAGTCCTGAGTGTGAGTGAGTAAGTGTGTTACTGAGTGTGGGAGAGTTAGTCCTGAGTGTGAGTGAGTTAGTGTGTAACTGAGTGTGAGTGAGTTAGTGTGTTACTGAGAGTGAGAGAGTTAGTCCTGAGTGTGAGTGAGTTAGTGTGTTACTGAGTGTGAGAGAGTTAGTGTGTTACTGAGAGTGAGAGAGTTAGTCATGAGTGTGAGAGAGTTAGTGTGTTACTGAGTGTGAGAGAGTTAGTCCTGAGTGTGTTAGTTAGTGTGTTACTGAGTGTGAGAGAGTTAATGTGTTACTGAGAGTGAGGGAGTTAGTCCTGAGTGTGAGTGAGTTAGTGTGTTACTGAGAGTGAGAGAGTTAGTGTGTTACTGAGAGTGAGAGAGTTAGTGTTTTACTGAGTGTTAGAGAGTTAGTGTGTTACTGAGTGTGAGAGTGTTAGTCCTGAGTGTGAGTGAGTTAGTGTGTTACTGAGTGTGGGAGAGTTAGTCCTGAGTGTGAGTGAGTTAGTGTGTTACTGAGTGTGAGAGAGTTAGTGTGTTACTGAGTGTGAGAGAGTTAGTCCTGAGTGTGAGTGAGTTAGTGTGTTACTGAGTGTGAGTGAGTTAGTGTGTTACTGAGAGTGAGAGAGTTAGTCCTGATTGTGAGTGAGTTAGTGTGTTACTGATTGTGAGAGAGTTAGTGTGTTACTGAGAGTGAGAGAGTTAGTCATGAGTGTGAGAGAGTTAGTGTGTTACTGAGTGTGAGTGAGTTAGTGTGTTACTGAGAGTGAGAGAGTTAGCCCTGAGTGTGAGTGAGTTAGTGTGTTACTGAGTGTGGGAGAGTTAGTCCTGAGTGTGAGTGAGTTAGTGTGTAACTGAGAGTGAGAGAGTTAGTGTGTTACTGAGTGTGAGTGAGTTAGTGTGTTACTGAGAGTGAGAGAGTTCGTCCTGAGAGTGAGTGAGTTAGTGTGTTACTGAGAGTGAGAGAGTTAGTCCTGAGTGTGAGTGAGTTAGTGTGTTACTGAGGATGGGAGAGTTAGTCCTGAGTGTGAGTGAGTTAATGTGTTAATGAGAGTGAGAGAGTTAGTGTGTTACTGAGTGTGAGTGAGTTAGTGTGTTACTGAGTGTGAGTGAGTTAGTTTGTTACTGAGCGTGAGTTAGTCCTCAGTGTGAGTGAGTTAGTGTGTTACTGAGTGTGAGTGTTAGTCCTGAGTGTGAGAGAGTTAGTGTGTTACTGAGTGTGAGTTAGTCCTGGGTGTGAGTGAGTTAGTGTGTTACTGAGTGTGAGTTAGTCCTGAGAGTGAGAGAGTTAGTGTCTTACTGAGTGTGAGTGTTAGTCCTGAGTGTGAGTGAGTTAATGCATTACTGAGAGTGAGAGAGTTAGTCCTGAGTGTGAGTAAGTTAGTGTGTTACTGATTGTGAGAGAGTTAGTCCTGAGTGTGAGAGAGTTAGTGTGTTACTGAGTGTGAGAGAGTTAGTCCTGAGTGTGAGTGAGTTAGTGTGTTACTGAGTGTGTGAGTTATTGTGTTACTGAGTGTGAGTGAGTTAGTGTGTTACTGATTGTGAGTGAGTTAGTGTGTTACTGAGTGTGCGTGAGTTAGTGTGTTACTGAGTGTGTGAGTTAGTGTGTTACTGAGTGTGAGAGTGTTAGTGTGTTACTGAGTGTGAGTCAGTTAGTCCTGAGTGTGAGTGAGTTAGTGTGTTACTGAGTGTGATTGAGTTAGTGTGTTACTGAGTGTGAGTGAGTTAGTCCTGAGTGTGAGAGAGTTAGTCTGTTACTGAGAGTGAGAGAGTTAGTGTGTTACTGAGAGTGAGAGAGTTAGTGTGTTACTGAGTGTGAGAGAGTTAGTGTGTTACTGAGTGTGAGTGAGTTAATGTGTTACTGAGAGTGAAGAGTTAGTCCTGAGTGTGAGTGAGTTAGTGTGTTACTGATTGTGAGTGAGTTAGTCCTGAGTGTGAGTGAGTTAGTGAGTTACTGAGAGTGAGAGTGTTAGCCCTGAGTGTGAGTGAGTTAGTGTGTTACTGAGTGTGAGAGAGTTAGTCCTGAGTGTGCGTGAGTTATTCTGTTACTGAGTGTGAGTAAGTTAGTGTGTTACTGAGAGTGAGAGAGTTAGTCCTGAGTGTGAGTGAGTTAGTGTGTTACTGAGTGTGAGAGAGTTAGTCCTGAGTGTGAGAGAGTTAGTGTGTTACTGAGTGTGAGTGAGTTAGTCCTGAGTGTGAGTGTTTTAGTGTGTTACTGAGAGTGAGAGAGTTAGTCCTGAGTGTGAGTGAGTTAGTGTGTTACTGAGAGTGAGAGAGTTAGTGTGTTACTGAGAGTGAGAGAGTTAGTCCTGAGTCTGAGTGAGTTAGTGTGTTACTGAGTGTGAGTGAGTTAGTGTGTTACTGAGTGTGAGTGAGTTAGTGTGTTACTGAGTGTGAGAGAGTTAGTCCTGAGAGTGAGTGAGTTAGTGTGTTACTGAGAGTGAGTGAGTTAGTGTGTTACTGAGAGTGAGAGAGTTAGTGTGTTACTGAGTGTGAGTGAGTTAGTGTGTTACTGAGTGTGAGAGAGTTAGTCCTGAGAGTGAGTGAGTTAATGTGTTACTGAGAGTGAGAGAGTTAGTCCTGAGTGTGAGTGAGTTAATGTGTTACTGAGAGTGAGAGAGCTAGTCCTGAGTGTGAGAGAGTTAGTGGGTTACTGTGTGTGAGAGAGTTAGTCCTGATTGTGAGTGAGTTAGTGTGTTACTGAGAGTGAGAGATTTAGTTTGTTACTGAGTGTTAGTGAGTTAGTGTGTTACTGAGTGTGAGTGAGTTAATGTGTTACTGAGTGTGAGTGAGTTAGTCCTGAGTGTGAGTGAGTTAGTATGTTACTGAGAGTGAGAGAGTTAGTGTGTTACTGAGTGTGAGGGAGTTAGTGTGTTACGGAGTGTGAGTGAGTTAGTCCTGAGTGTGAGTGAGTTAGTGTGTCACTGAGTGTGAGAGAGTTAGTCCTGAGTGTGTTAGTTAGTGTGTTACTGAGTGTGAGTGAGTTTGTGTGTTACTGAGAGTGAGGGAGTTAGTCCAGAGTGTGAGTGAGTTAGTGTGTTACTGAGAGTGAGAGAGTTAGTGTGTTACTGAGAGTGAGAGAGTTAGTGTGTTACTGAGTGTGAGAGAGTTAGTGTGTTACTGAGTGTGAGAGTTTTAGTCCTCAGTGTGAGTGAGTTAGTGTGTTACTGAGTGTGGGAGAGTTAGTCCTGAGTGTGAGTGAGTTAGTGTGTTACTGAGTGTGAGAGAGTTAGTGTGTTACTGAGTGTGAGAGAGTTAGTCCTGAGTGTGAGTGAGTTAGTGTGTTACTGGATGTGAGAGAGTTAGTGTGTTACTGAGAGTGAGAAAGTTAGTCCTGAGTGTGAGTGAGTTAGTGTGTTACTGAGTGTGAGAGAGTTAGTGTGTTACTGAGAGTGAGAGAGTTAGTGATGAGTGTGAGCGTATTAGTGTGTTACTGAGTGTGAGTGAGTTATTGTGTTACTGAGAGTGAGAGAGTTAGTCCTGAGTGTGAGTGAGTTAGTGTGTTACTGATTGTGGGAGAGTTAGTCCTGAGTGTGAGTGAGTTAGTGTGTTACTGCGTGTGAGAGAGTTAGTGTGTTACTGAGTGTGAGAGAGTTAGTGTGTTACTGAGAGTGAGAGAGTTAGTCCTGAGTGTGAGTGAGTTAGTGTGTTACTGAGTGTGAGAGAGTTAGTCCTGAGTGTGAGTGAGTTAGTGTGTTACTGAGAGTGAGAGAGTTAGTGTGTTACTGAGTGTGAGTGAGTTAGTGTGTTACTGAGTGTGAGATATTTAGTCCTGAGTGTGAGTGAGTTAGTGTGTTACTGAGAGTGAGAGAGTTAGTCCTGAGTGTGAGTGAGTTAGTGTGTTACTGAGTGTGGGAGAGTTAGTCCTGAGTGTGAGTGAGTTAGTGTGTTACTGAGAGTGCGAGAGTTAGTGTGTTACTGAGTGTGAGTGAGTTTGTGTGTTACTGAGTGTGAGTGACTTAGTGTGTTACTGAGCGTGAGATAGTCCTTAGTGTGAGTGAGTTAGTGTGTTACTGAGTGTGAGTGTTAGTCCTGAGTGTGAGAGAGTTAGTGTGTTACTGAGTGTGAGAGAGTTAGTAATGAGTGTGAGTGAGTTAGTGTGTTACTGAGAGTGAGAGAGTTAGTGTGTTACTGAGAGTGAGAGAGTTAGCGTGTTACTGAGTGTGAGAGAGTTAGTCCTGAGTGTGAGTGAGTTAGTCCTGCGTGTGAGTGAGTTAGTGTGTTACTGAGTGTGAGTGAGTTAGTCCTGAGTGTGAGTGAGTTAGTGTGTTACTGAGAGTGAGAGAGTTAGTCCTGAGTGTGAGTGAGTTAGTGTGTTGCTGAGTGTGAGTGAGTTAATGTGTTACTGAGATTGAGAGAGATGGTCCTGAGCGTGAGTGAGTAAGTGTGTTACTGAGTGTGAGTGAGTTAGTGTGTTACTGAGTGTGAGTGAGTTAGTGTGTTACTGAGTGTGAGAGTGTTAGTGTGTTACTGAGTGTGAGAGAGTTAGTCATGAGTGTGAGTGAGTTAGTGTGTTACTGAGTGTGAGTGAGTTAGTGTGTTACTGAGAGTGAGAGAGTTAGTGTGTTACTGAGAGTGAGAGAGTTAGCGTGTTACTGAGTGTGAGAGAGTTAGTCCTGAGTGTGAGTGAGTTAGTCCTGCGTGTGAGTGAGTTAGTGTGTTACTGAGTGTGAGTGAGTTAGTCCTGAGTGTGAGTGAGTTAGTGTGTTACTGAGAGTGAGAGAGTTAGTCCTGAGTGTGAGTGAGTTAGTGTGTTACTGAGTGTGAGTGAGTTAATGTGTTACTGAGATTGAGAGAGATGGTCCTGAGCGTGAGTGAGTAAGTGTGTTACTGAGTGTGAGTGAGTTAGTGTGTTACTGAGTGTGAGTGAGTTAGTGTGTTACTGAGTGTGAGAGTGTTAGTGTGTTACTGAGTGTGAGAGAGTTAGTCATGAGTGTGAGTGAGTTAGTGTGTTACTGAGTGTGAGTGAGTTAGTGTGTTACTGAGTGAGAGTGAGTAAGTCCTGAGTGTGAGTGAGTTAGTGTGTTACTGAGTGCGAGTGAGTTAGTGTGTTACTGAGTGTGAGAGAGTTACTATGTTACTGAGTGTGAGAGAGTTAGTGTGTTACCGAGAGTGAGTGAGTGTGTGTTACTGAGAGTGAGAGAGTTAGTCCTGATTGCGAGTGAGTTAGTGTGTTACTGAGTGTGAGAGAGTTAGTCCTGAGTGTGAGAGAGTTAGTGTGTTACTGAGTGGGAGTGAGTTAGTCCTGAGTGTGAGTGAGTTAGTGTGTTACTGAGAGTGAGAGAGTTAGTCCTGAGTGTGAGTGAGTTAGTGTGTTACTGAGTGTGAGTGAGTTAGTGTGTTACTGAGTGTGAGTGAGTTAGTGTGTTACTGAGAGTGAGAGAGTTAGTGTGTTACTGAGAGTGAGAGAGTTAGTCCTGAGTGTGAGTCAGTTAGTGTGTTACTGAGTGTGAGTGAGTTAGTGTATTACTGAGTGTGAGTGAGTTAGTGTGTTACTGAGAGTGAGACAGTTAGTCCTGAGAGTGAGTGAGTTAGTGTGTTATTGAGAGTGAGTGAGTTAGTGTGTTACTGAGTGTGAGTGAGTTAGTGTGTTACTGAGTGTGAGTGAGTTAGTGTGTTACTGAGAGTGAGAGAGTTAGTGTGTTACTGAGAGTGAGAGAGTTAGTCCTGAGTGTGAGTCAGTTAGTGTGTTACTGAGTGTGAGTGAGTTAGTGTATTACTGAGTGTGAGTGAGTTAGTGTGTTACTGAGAGTGAGACAGTTAGTCCTGAGAGTGAGTGAGTTAGTGTGTTATTGAGAGTGAGTGAGTTAGTGTGTTACTGAGAGTGAGAGAGTTAGTGTGTTACTGAGTGTGAGTGAGTTAGTGTGTTTCTGAGTGTGAGACAGTTAGTCCTGAGAGTGAGTCAGTTAATGTGTTACTGAGAGTTGGAGAGTTAGTCCTGAGTGTAAGTGAGTTAGTGTGTTACTGAGAGTGAGAGAGCTAGTCCTGAGTGTGAGAGAGTTAGTGTTTTACTGAGTGTGAGAGAGTCAGTCCTGAGTGTGAGTTAGTGTGTTACTGAGAGTGAGAGAGTTAGTGTGTTACTGAGTGTGAGTGAGTTAGTGTGTTACTGAGTGTGAGAGAGTTAGTGTGTTACTGAGAGTGAGAGAGTTAGTCCTGAGTGTCAGTGAGTTCGTGTGTTACTGAGTGTGAGTGAGTTAGTGTGTTACTGAGTGTGAGTGAGTTAGTGTGTTACTGAGAGTGAGAGAGTTAGTGTGTTACTGAGAGTGAGAGAGTTAGTCCTGAGTCTGAGTGAGTTAGTGTGTTACTGAGTGTGAGTGAGTTAGTGTGTTACTGAGTGTGAGTGAGTTAGTGTGTTACTGAGTGTGAGAGAGTTAGTCCTGAGAGTGAGTGAGTTAGTGTGTTACTGAGAGTGAGTGAGTTAGTGTGTTACTGAGAGTGAGAGAGTTAGTGTGTTACTGAGTGTGAGTGAGTTAGTGTGTTACTGAGAGTGAGAGAGTTAGTCCTGAGAGTGAGTGAGTTAATGTGTTACTGAGAGTGAGAGAGTTAGTCCTGAGTGTGAGTGAGTTAATGTGTTACTGAGAGTGAGAGAGCTAGTCCTGAGTGTGAGAGAGTTAGTGGGTTACTGTGTGTGAGAGAGTTAGTCCTGATTGTGAGTGAGTTAGTGTGTTACTGAGAGTGAGAGATTTAGTTTGTTACTGAGTGTTAGTGAGTTAGTGTGTTACTGAGTGTGAGTGAGTTAATGTGTTACTGAGTGTGAGTGAGTTAGTCCTGAGTGTGAGTGAGTTAGTATGTTACTGAGAGTGAGAGAGTTAGTGTGTTACTGAGTGTGAGGGAGTTAGTGTGTTACTGAGTGTGAGTGAGTTAGTCCTGAGTGTGAGTGAGTTAGTGTGTCACTGAGTGTGAGAGAGTTAGTCCTGAGTGTGTTAGTTAGTGTGTTACTGAGTGTGAGTGAGTTTGTGTGTTACTGAGAGTGAGGAAGTTAGTCCTGAGTGTGAGTGAGTTAGTGTGTTACTGAGAGTGAGAGAGTTAGTGTGTTACTGAGAGTGAGAGAGTTAGTGTGTTACTGAGTGTGAGTGAGTTAGTGTGTTACTGAGTGTGGGAGAGTTAGTCCTGAGTGTGAGTGAGTTAGTGTGTTACTGAGTGTGAGAGAGTTAGTGTGTTACTGAGTGTGAGAGAGTTAGTCCTGAGTGTGAGTGAGTTAGTGTGTTACTGGATGTGAGAGAGTTAGTGTGTTACTGAGAGTGAGAAAGTTAGTCCTGAGTGTGAGTGAGTTAGTGTGTTACTGAGTGTGAGAGAGTTAGTGTGTTACTGAGAGTGAGAGAGTTAGTGATGAGTGTGAGTGTGTTAGTTTGTTTCTGAGTGTGAGTGAGTTATTGTGTTACTGAGAGTGAGAGAGTTAGTCCTGAGTGTGAGTGAGTTAGTGTGTTACTGAGTGTGGGAGAGTTAGTCCTGAGTGTGAGTGAGTTAGTGTGTTACTGCGTGTGAGAGAGTTAGTGTGTTACTGAGTGTGAGAGAGTTAGTGTGTTACTGAGAGTGAGAGAGTTAGTCCTGAGTGTGAGTGAGTTAGTATGTTACTGAGTGTGAGAGAGTTAGTCCTGAGTGTGAGTGAGTTAGTGTGTTACTGAGAGTGAGAGAGTTAGTGTGTTACTGAGTGTGAGTGAGTTAGTGTGTTACTGAGTGTGAGAGAGTTAGTCCTGAGTGTGAGTGAGCTAGTGTGTTACTGAGAGTGAGAGAGTTAGTCCTGAGTGTGAGTGAGTTAGTGTGTTACTGAGTGTGGGAGAGTTAGTCCTGAGTGTGAGTGAGTTAGTGTGTTACTGAGAGTGCGAGAGTTAGTGTGTTACTGAGTGAGTGAGTTTGTGTGTTACTGAGTGTGAGTGACTTAGTGTGTTACTGAGCGTGAGATAGTCCTGAGTGTGAGTGAGTTAGTGTGTTACTGAGTGTGAGTGTTAGTCCTGAGTGTGAGAGAGTTAGTGTGTTACTGAGTGTGAGAGAGTTAGTAATGAGTGCGAGTGAGTTAGTGTGTTACTGAGAGTGAGAGAGTTAGTGTGTTACTGAGAGTGAGAGAGTTAGCGTGTTACTGAGTGTGAGAGAGTTAGTCCTGAGTGTGAGTGAGTTAGTCCTGCGTGTGAGTGAGTTAGTGTGTTACTGAGTGTGAGTGAGTTAGTCCTGAGTGTGAGTGAGTTAGTGTGTTACTGAGAGTGAGAGAGTTAGTCCTGAGTGTGAGTGAGTTAGTGTGTTACTGAGTGTGAGTGAGTTAATGTGTTACTGAGATTGAGAGAGATGGTCCTGAGCGTGAGTGAGTAAGTGTGTTACTGAGTGTGAGTGAGTTAGTGTGTTACTGAGTGTGAGTGAGTTAGTGTGTTACTGAGTGTGAGAGTGTTAGTGTGTTACTGAGTGTGAGAGAGTTAGTCATGAGTGTGAGTGAGTTAGTGTGTTACTGAGTGTGAGTGAGTTAGTGTGTTACTGAGTGAGAGTGAGTAAGTCCTGAGTGTGAGTGAGTTAGTGTGTTACTGAGTGCGAGTGAGTTAGTGTGTTACTGAGTGTGAGAGATTTACTATGTTACTGAGTGTGAGAGAGTTAGTGTGTTACCGAGAGTGAGTGAGTGTGTGTTACTGAGAGTGAGAGAGTTAGTCCTGAATGCGAGTGAGTTAGTGTGTTACTGAGTGTGAGAGAGTTAGTCCTGAGTGTGAGAGAGTTAGTGTGTTACTGATTGTGAGTGAGTTAGTCCTGAGTGTGAGTGAGTTAGTGTGTTACTGAGAGTGAGAGAGTTAGTCCTGAGTGTGAGTGAGTTAGTGTGTTACTGAGTGTGAGAGTGTTAGTGTGTTACTGAGAGTGAGTTAGTCCTGAGTGTGAGTGAGTTAGTGTGTTACTGAGTGTGAGTGAGTTAGTGTGTTACTGAGTGTGAGTGAGTTAGTGTGTTACTGAGAGTGAGAGAGTTAGTGTGTTACTGAGAGTGAGAGAGTTAGTCCTGAGTGTGAGTCAGTTAGTGTGTTACTGAGTGTGAGTGAGTTAGTGTGTTACTGAGTGTGAGTGAGTTAGTGTGTTACTGAGTGTGAGAGAGTTAGTCCGGAGAGTGAGTGAGTTAGTGTGTTACTGAGAGTGAGTGTGTTAGTGTGTTACTGAGAGTGAGAGAGTTAGTGTGTTACTGAGTGTGAGTGAGTTAGTGTGTTACTGAGTGTGAGTGAGTTAGTGTGTTACTGAGTGTGAGAGAGTTAGTCCTGAGAGTGAGTGAGTTAGTGTGTTACTGAGAGTGAGTGAGTTAGTGTGTTACTGAGAGTGAGAGAGTTAGTGTGTTACTGAGTGTGAGTGAGTTAGTGTGTTACTGAGTGTGAGAGAGTTAGTCCTGAGAGTGAGTGAGTTAATGTGTTACTGAGAGTGAGAGAGTTAGTCCTGAGTGTGAGTGAGTTAATGTGTTACTGAGAGTGAGAGAGCTAGTCCTGAGTGTGAGAGAGTTAGTGGGTTACTGTGTGTGAGAGAGTTAGTCCTGATTGTGAGTGAGTTAGTGTGTTACTGAGAGTGAGAGAGTTAGTTTGTTACTGAGTGTTAGTGAGTTAGTGTGTTACTGAGTGTGAGTGAGTTAATGTGTTACTGAGTGTGAGTGATTTAGTCCTGAGTGTGAGTGAGTTAGTGTATTACTGAGAGTGAGAGAGTTAGTGTGTTACTGAGTGTGAGTGAGTTAGTGTGTTACTGAGTGTGAGTGAGTTAGTCCTGAGTGTGAGTGAGTTAGTGTGTTACTGAGTGTGAGAGAGTTAGTGTGTTACTGAGAGTGAGAGAGCTAGTCCTGAGTGTCAGTGAGTTCGTGTGTTACTGAGTGTGAGTGAGTTAGTGTGTTACTGAGTGTGAGTGAGTTAGTGTGTTACTGAGAGTGAGAGAGTTAGTGTGTTACTGAGAGTGAGAGAGTTAGTCCTGAGTCTGAGTGAGTTAGTGTGTTACTGAGTGTGAGTGAGTTAGTGTGTTACTGAGTGTGAGTGAGTTAGTGTGTTACTGAGTGTGAGAGAGTTAGTCCTGAGAGTGAGTGAGTTAGTGTGTTACTGAGAGTGAGTGAGTTAGTGTGTTACTGAGAGTGAGAGAGTTAGTGTGTTACTGAGTGTGAGTGAGTTAGTGTGTTACTGAGAGTGAGAGAGTTAGTCCTGAGAGTGAGTGAGTTAATGTGTTACTGAGAGTGAGAGAGTTAGTCCTGAGTGTGAGTGAGTTAATGTGTTACTGAGAGTGAGAGAGCTAGTCCTGAGTGTGAGAGAGTTAGTGGGTTACTGTGTGTGAGAGAGTTAGTCCTGATTGTGAGTGAGTTAGTGTGTTACTGAGAGTGAGAGATTTAGTTTGTTACTGAGTGTTAGTGAGTTAGTGTGTTACTGAGTGTGAGTGAGTTAATGTGTTACTGAGTGTGAGTGAGTTAGTCCTGAGTGTGAGTGAGTTAGTATGTTACTGAGAGTGAGAGAGTTAGTGTGTTACTGAGTGTGAGGGAGTTAGTGTGTTACTGAGTGTGAGTGAGTTAGTCCTGAGTGTGAGTGAGTTAGTGTGTCACTGAGTGTGAGAGAGTTAGTCCTGAGTGTGTTAGTTAGTGTGTTACTGAGTGTGAGTGAGTTTGTGTGTTACTGAGAGTGAGGGAGTTAGTCCAGAGTGTGAGTGAGTTAGTGTGTTACTGAGAGTGAGAGAGTTAGTGTGTTACTGAGAGTGAGAGAGTTAGTGTGTTACTGAGTGTGAGAGAGTTAGTGTGTTACTGAGTGTGAGAGTTTTAGTCCTGAGTGTGAGTGAGTTAGTGTGTTACTGAGTGTGGGAGAGTTAGTCCTGAGTGTGAGTGAGTTAGTGTGTTACTGAGTGTGAGAGAGTTAGTGTGTTACTGAGTGTGAGAGAGTTAGTCCTGAGTGTGAGTGAGTTAGTGTGTTACTGGATGTGAGAGAGTTAGTGTGTTACTGAGAGTGAGAAAGTTAGTCCTGAGTGTGAGTGAGTTAGTGTGTTACTGAGTGTGAGAGAGTTAGTGTGTTACTGAGAGTGAGAGAGTTAGTGATGAGTGTGAGTGTGTTAGTGTGTTTCTGAGTGTGAGTGAGTTAGTGTGTTACTGAGAGTGAGAGAGTTAGTCCTGAGTGTGAGTGAGTTAGTGTGTTGCTGAGTGTGAGTGAGTTAGTGTGTTACTGAGAGTGAGAGAGTTAGTGTGTTACTGAGAGTGAGAGAGTTAGTGTGTTACTGAGTGTGAGTGAGTTAATTTGTTACTGAGTGTGAGTGAGTTAGTGTGTTACTGAGAGTGAGAGAGTTAGTCCTGAGTGTGAGTGAGTTAGTGTGTTGCTGAGTGTGAGTGAGTTAGTGTGTTACTGAGAGTGAGAGAGTTAGTGTGTTACTGAGAGTGAGAGAGTTAGTGTGTTACTGAGTGTGAGAGAGTTACTGTGTTACTGAGTGTAAGAGTGTTAGTCCTGAGTGTGAGTGAGTAAGTGTGTTACTGAGTGTGGGAGAGTTAGTCCTGAGTGTGAGTGAGTTAGTGTGTAACTGAGTGTGAGTGAGTTAGTGTGTTACTGAGAGTGAGAGAGTTAGTCCTGAGTGTGAGTGAGTTAGTGTGTTACTGAGTGTGAGAGAGTTAGTGTGTTACTGAGAGTGAGAGAGTTAGTCATGAGTGTGAGAGAGTTAGTGTGTTACTGAGTGTGAGTGAGTTAGTGTGTTACTGAGAGTCAGAGAGTTAGTACTGAGTGTGAGTAAGTTTGTGTGTTACTGAGAGTGAGAGAGCTAGTCCTGAGTGTGAGAGAGTTAGTGGGTTACTGAGTGTGAGAGAGTTAGTCCTGATTGTGAGTGAGTTAGTGAGTTACTGGGAGTGAGAGAGTTAGTTTGTTACTGAGTGTTAGTGAGTTAGTGTGTTACTGAGAGTGAGTGAGTTAGTGTGTTACTGAGTGTGAGTGAGTAAGTCCTGAGTGTGAGTGAGTTAGTATGTTACTGAGAGTGAGAAAGTTAGTGTGTTACTAAGTGTGAGTGAGTTAGTGTGTTTCTGAGTGTGAGTGAGTTAGTCCTGAGTGTGAGTGAGTTAGTGTGTTACTGAGTGTGAGAGAGTTAGTCCTGAGTGTGTTAGTTAGTGTGTTACTGAGTGTGAGAGAGTTAATGTGTTACTGAGAGTGAGGGAGTTAGTCCTGAGTGTGAGTGAGTTAGTGTGTTACTGAGAGTGAGAGAGTTAGTGTGTTACTGAGAGTGAGAGAGTTAGTGTTTTACTGAGTGTTAGAGAGTTAGTGTGTTACTGAGTGTGAGAGTGTTAGTCCTGAGTGTGAGTGAGTTAGTGTGTTACTGAGTGTGGGAGAGTTAGTCCTGAGTGTGAGTGAGTTAGTGTGTTACTGAGTGTGAGAGAGTTAGTGTGTTACTGAGTGTGAGAGAGTTAGTCCTGAGTGTGAGTGAGTTAGTGTGTTACTGAGTGTGAGTGAGTTAGTGTGTTACTGAGAGTGAGAGAGTTAGTCCTGATTGTGAGTGAGTTAGTGTGTTACTGATTGTGAGAGAGTTAGTGTGTTACTGAGAGTGAGAGAGTTAGTCATGAGTGTGAGAGAGTTAGTGTGTTACTGAGTGTGAGTGAGTTAGTGTGTTACTGAGAGTGAGAGAGTTAGCCCTGAGTGTGAGTGAGTTAGTGTGTTACTGAGTGTGGGAGAGTTAGTCCTGAGTGTGAGTGAGTTAGTGTGTAACTGAGAGTGAGAGAGTTAGTGTGTTACTGAGTGTGAGTGAGTTAGTGTGTTACTGAGAGTGAGAGAGTTCGTCCTGAGAGTGAGTGAGTTAGTGTGTTACTGAGAGTGAGAGAGTTAGTCCTGAGTGTGAGTGAGTTAGTGTGTTACTGAGGATGGGAGAGTTAGTCCTGAGTGTGAGTGAGTTAATGTGTTAATGAGAGTGAGAGAGTTAGTGTGTTACTGAGTGTGAGTGAGTTAGTGTGTTACTGAGTGTGAGTGAGTTAGTTTGTTACTGAGCGTGAGTTAGTCCTCAGTGTGAGTGAGTTAGTGTGTTACTGAGTGTGAGTGTTAGTCCTGAGTGTGAGAGAGTTAGTGTGTTACTGAGTGTGAGTTAGTCCTGGGTGTGAGTGAGTTAGTGTGTTACTGAGTGTGAGTTAGTCCTGAGAGTGAGAGAGTTAGTGTCTTACTGAGTGTGAGTGTTAGTCCTGAGTGTGAGTGAGTTAATGCATTACTGAGAGTGAGAGAGTTAGTCCTGAGTGTGAGTAAGTTAGTGTGTTAATGATTGTGAGAGAGTTAGTCCTGAGTGTGAGAGAGTTAGTGTGTTTCTGAGTGTGAGAGAGTTAGTCCTGAGTGTGACTGATTTAGTGTGTTACTGAGAGTGAGAGAGTTAGTGTGTTACTGAGTGTGTGAGTTATTGTGTTACTGAGTGTGAGTGAGTTAGTGTGTTACTGATTGTGAGTGAGTTAGTGTGTTACTGAGTGTGAGTGAGTTAGTGTGTTACTGAGTGTGTGAGTTAGTGTGTTACTGAGTGTGAGAGTGTTAGTGTGTTACTGAGTGTGAGTCAGTTAGTCCTGAGTGTGAGTGAGTTAGTGTGTTACTGAGTGTGATTGAGTTAGTGTGTTACTGAGTGTGAGTGAGTTAGTCCTGAGTGTGAGAGAGTTAGTCTGTTACTGAGAGTGAGAGAGTTAGTGTGTTACTGAGAGTGAGAGAGTTAGTGTGTTACTGAGTGTGAGAGAGTTAGTGTGTTACTGAGTGTGAGTGAGTTAATGTGTTACTGAGAGTGAAGAGTTAGTCCTGAGTGTGAGTGAGTTAGTGTGTTACTGATTGTGAGTGAGTTAGTCCTGAGTGTGAGTGAGTTAGTGAGTTACTGAGAGTGAGAGTGTTAGCCCTGAGTGTGAGTGAGTTAGTGTGTTACTGAGTGTGAGAGAGTTAGTCCTGAGTGTGCGTGAGTTATTCTGTTACTGAGTGTGAGTAAGTTAGTGTGTTACTGAGAGTGAGAGAGTTAGTCCTGAGTGTGAGTGAGTTAGTGTGTTACTGAGTGTGAGAGAGTTAGTCCTGAGTGTGAGAGAGTTAGTGTGTTACTGAGTGTGAGTGAGTTAGTCCTGAGTGTGAGTGTTTTAGTGTGTTACTGAGAGTGAGAGAGTTAGTCCTGAGTGTGAGTGAGTTAGTGTGTTACTGAGTGTGAGAGAGTTAGTGTGTTACTGAGAGTGAGAGAGTTAGTGTGTTACTGAGAGTGAGAGAGTTAGTGTGTTACTGAGTGTGAGTGAGTTAATTTGTTACTGAGTGTGAGTGAGTTAGTGTGTTACTGAGAGTGAGAGAGTTAGTCCTGAGTGTGAGTGAGTTAGTGTGTTGCTGAGTGTGAGTGAGTTAGTGTGTTACTGAGAGTGAGAGAGTTAGTGTGTTACTGAGAGTGAGAGAGGTAGTGTGTTACTGAGTGTGAGAGAGTTACTGTGTTACTGAGTGTAAGAGTGTTAGTCCTGAGTGTGAGTGAGTAAGTGTGTTACTGAGTGTGGGAGAGTTAGTCCTGAGTGTGAGTGAGTTAGTGTGTAACTGAGTGTGAGTGAGTTAGTGTGTTACTGAGAGTGAGAGAGTTAGTCCTGAGTGTGAGTGAGTTAGTGTGTTACTGAGTGTGAGAGAGTTAGTGTGTTACTGAGAGTGAGAGAGTTAGTCATGAGTGTGAGAGAGTTAGTGTGTTACTGAGTGTGAGTGAGTTAGTGTGTTACTGAGAGTCAGAGAGTTAGTACTGAGTGTGAGTAAGTTTGTGTGTTACTGAGAGTGAGAGAGCTAGTCCTGAGTGTGAGAGAGTTAGTGGGTTACTGAGTGTGAGAGAGTTAGTCCTGATTGTGAGTGAGTTAGTGAGTTACTGGGAGTGAGAGAGTTAGTTTGTTACTGAGTGTTAGTGAGTTAGTGTGTTACTGAGAGTGAGTGAGTTAGTGTGTTACTGAGTGTGAGTGAGTAAGTCCTGAGTGTGAGTGAGTTAGTATGTTACTGAGAGTGAGAAAGTTAGTGTGTTACTAAGTGTGAGTGAGTTAGTGTGTTTCTGAGTGTGAGTGAGTTAGTCCTGAGTGTGAGTGAGTTAGTGTGTTACTGAGTGTGAGAGAGTTAGTCCTGAGTGTGTTAGTTAGTGTGTTACTGAGTGTGAGAGAGTTAATGTGTTACTGAGAGTGAGGGAGTTAGTCCTGAGTGTGAGTGAGTTAGTGTGTTACTGAGAGTGAGAGAGTTAGTGTGTTACTGAGAGTGAGAGAGTTAGTGTTTTACTGAGTGTTAGAGAGTTAGTGTGTTACTGAGTGTGAGAGTGTTAGTCCTGAGTGTGAGTGAGTTAGTGTGTTACTGAGTGTGGGAGAGTTAGTCCTGAGTGTGAGTGAGTTAGTGTGTTACTGAGTGTGAGAGAGTTAGTGTGTTACTGAGTGTGAGAGAGTTAGTCCTGAGTGTGAGTGAGTTAGTGTGTTACTGAGTGTGAGTGAGTTAGTGTGTTACTGAGAGTGAGAGAGTTAGTCCTGATTGTGAGTGAGTTAGTGTGTTACTGATTGTGAGAGAGTTAGTGTGTTACTGAGAGTGAGAGAGTTAGTCATGAGTGTGAGAGAGTTAGTGTGTTACTGAGTGTGAGTGAGTTAGTGTGTTACTGAGAGTGAGAGAGTTAGCCCTGAGTGTGAGTGAGTTAGTGTGTTACTGAGTGTGGGAGAGTTAGTCCTGAGTGTGAGTGAGTTAGTGTGTAACTGAGAGTGAGAGAGTTAGTGTGTTACTGAGTGTGAGTGAGTTAGTGTGTTACTGAGAGTGAGAGAGTTCGTCCTGAGAGTGAGTGTGTTAGTGTGTTACTGAGAGTGAGAGAGTTAGTCCTGAGTGTGAGTGAGTTAGTGTGTTACTGAGGATGGGAGAGTTAGTCCTGAGTGTGAGTGAGTTAATGTGTTAATGAGAGTGAGAGAGTTAGTGTGTTACTGAGTGTGAGTGAGTTAGTGTGTTACTGAGTGTGAGTGAGTTAGTTTGTTACTGAGCGTGAGTTAGTCCTCAGTGTGAGTGAGTTAGTGTGTTACTGAGTGTGAGTGTTAGTCCTGAGTGTGAGAGAGTTAGTGTGTTACTGAGTGTGAGTTAGTCCTGGGTGTGAGTGAGTTAGTGTGTTACTGAGTGTGAGTTAGTCCTGAGAGTGAGAGAGTTAGTGTCTTACTGAGTGTGAGTGTTAGTCCTGAGTGTGAGTGAGTTAATGCATTACTGAGAGTGAGAGAGTTAGTCCTGAGTGTGAGTAAGTTAGTGTGTTACTGATTGTGAGAGAGTTAGTCCTGAGTGTGAGAGAGTTAGTGTGTTTCTGAGTGTGAGAGAGTTAGTCCTGAGTGTGACTGATTTAGTGTGTTACTGAGAGTGAGAGAGTTAGTGTGTTACTGAGTGTGTGAGTTATTGTGTTACTGAGTGTGAGTGAGTTAGTGTGTTACTGATTGTGAGTGAGTTAGTGTGTTACTGAGTGTGAGTGAGTTAGTGTGTTACTGAGTGTGATTGAGTTAGTGTGTTACTGAGTGTGAGTGAGTTAGTCCTGAGTGTGAGAGAGTTAGTCTGTTACTGAGAGTGAGAGAGTTAGTGTGTTACTGAGAGTGAGAGAGTTAGTGTGTTACTGAGTGTGAGAGAGTTAGTGTGTTACTGAGTGTGAGTGAGTTAATGTGTTACTGAGAGTGAAGAGTTAGTCCTGAGTGTGAGTGAGTTAGTGTGTTACTGATTGTGAGTGAGTTAGTCCTGAGTGTGAGTGTGTTAGTGAGTTACTGAGAGTGAGAGTGTTAGCCCTGAGTGTGAGTGAGTTAGTGTGTTACTGAGTGTGAGAGAGTTAGTCCTGAGTGTGCGTGAGTTATTCTGTTACTGAGTGTGAGTAAGTTAGTGTGTTACTGAGAGTGAGAGAGTTAGTCCTGAGTGTGAGTGAGTTAGTGTGTTACTGAGTGTGAGAGAGTTAGTCCTGAGTGTGAGAGAGTTAGTGTGTTACTGAGTGTGAGTGAGTTAGTCCTGAGTGTGAGTGTTTTAGTGTGTTACTGAGAGTGAGAGAGTTAGTCCTGAGTGTGAGTGAGTTAGTGTGTTACTGAGTGTGAGAGAGTTAGTGTGTTACTGAGAGTGAGAGAGTTAGTCCTGAGTGTCAGTGAGTTCGTGTGTTACTGAGTGTGAGTGAGTTAGTGTGTTACTGAGTGTGAGTGAGTTAGTGTGTTACTGAGAGTGAGAGAGTTAGTGTGTTACTGAGAGTGAGAGAGTTAGTCCTGAGTCTGAGTGAGTTAGTGTGTTACTGAGTGTGAGTGAGTTAGTGTGTTACTGAGTGTGAGTGAGTTAGTGTGTTACTGAGTGTGAGAGAGTTAGTCCTGAGAGTGAGTGAGTTAGTGTGTTACTGAGAGTGAGTGAGTTAGTGTGTTACTGAGAGTGAGAGAGTTAGTGTGTTACTGAGTGTGAGTGAGTTAGTGTGTTACTGAGTGTGAGAGAGTTAGTCCTGAGAGTGAGTGAGTTAATGTGTTACTGAGAGTGAGAGAGTTAGTCCTGAGTGTGAGTGAGTTAATGTGTTACTGAGAGTGAGAGAGCTAGTCCTGAGTGTGAGAGAGTTAGTGGGTTACTGTGTGTGAGAGAGTTAGTCCTGATTGTGAGTGAGTTAGTGTGTTACTGAGAGTGAGAGATTTAGTTTGTTACTGAGTGTTAGTGAGTTAGTGTGTTACTGAGTGTGAGTGAGTTAATGTGTTACTGAGTGTGAGTGAGTTAGTCCTGAGTGTGAGTGAGTTAGTATGTTACTGAGAGTGAGAGAGTTAGTGTGTTACTGAGTGTGAGGGAGTTAGTGTGTTACGGAGTGTGAGTGAGTTAGTCCTGAGTGTGAGTGAGTTAGTGTGTCACTGAGTGTGAGAGAGTTAGTCCTGAGTGTGTTAGTTAGTGTGTTACTGAGTGTGAGTGAGTTTGTGTGTTACTGAGAGTGAGGGAGTTAGTCCAGAGTGTGAGTGAGTTAGTGTGTTACTGAGAGTGAGAGAGTTAGTGTGTTACTGAGAGTGAGAGAGTTAGTGTGTTACTGAGTGTGAGAGAGTTAGTGTGTTACTGAGTGTGAGAGTTTTAGTCCTGAGTGTGAGTGAGTTAGTGTGTTACTGAGTGTGGGAGAGTTAGTCCTGAGTGTGAGTGAGTTAGTGTGTTACTGAGTGTGAGAGAGTTAGTGTGTTACTGAGTGTGAGAGAGTTAGTCCTGAGTGTGAGTGAGTTAGTGTGTTACTGGATGTGAGAGAGTTAGTGTGTTACTGAGAGTGAGAAAGTTAGTCCTGAGTGTGAGTGAGTTAGTGTGTTACTGAGTGTGAGAGAGTTAGTGTGTTACTGAGAGTGAGAGAGTTAGTGATGAGTGTGAGTGTGTTAGTGTGTTACTGAGTGTGAGTGAGTTATTGTGTTACTGAGAGTGAGAGAGTTAGTCCTGAGTGTGAGTGAGTTAGTGTGTTACTGAGTGTGGGAGAGTTAGTCCTGAGTGTGAGTGAGTTAGTGTGTTACTGCGTGTGAGAGAGTTAGTGTGTTACTGAGTGTGAGAGAGTTAGTGTGTTACTGAGAGTGAGAGAGTTAGTCCTGAGTGTGAGTGAGTTAGTGTGTTACTGAGTGTGAGAGAGTTAGTCCTGAGTGTGAGTGAGTTAGTGTGTTACTGAGAGTGAGAGAGTTAGTGTGTTACTGAGAGTGAGTGAGTTAGTGTGTTACTGAGTGTGAGAGAGTTAGTCCTGAGTGTGAGTGAGTTAGTGTGTTACTGAGAGTGAGAGAGTTAGTCCTGAGTGTGAGTGAGTTAGTGTGTTACTGAGTGTGGGTGAGTTAGTCCTGAGTGTGAGTGAGTTAGTGTGTTACTGAGAGTGCGAGAGTTAGTGTGTTACTGAGTGTGAGTGAGTTTGTGTGTTACTGAGTGTGAGTGACTTAGTGTGTTACTGAGCGTGAGATAGTCCTTAGTGTGAGTGAGTTAGTGTGTTACTGAGTGTGAGTGTTAGTCCTGAGTGTGAGAGAGTTAGTGTGTTACTGAGTGTGAGAGAGTTAGTAATGAGTGTGAGTGAGTTAGTGTGTTACTGAGAGTGAGAGAGTTAGTGTGTTACTGAGAGTGAGAGAGTTAGCGTGTTACTGAGTGTGAGAGAGTTAGTCCTGAGTGTGAGTGAGTTAGTCCTGCGTGTGAGTGAGTTAGTGTGTTACTGAGTGTGAGTGAGTTAGTCCTGAGTGTGAGTGAGTTAGTGTGTTACTGAGAGTGAGAGAGTTAGTCCTGAGTGTGAGTGAGTTAGTGTGTTACTGAGTGTGAGTGAGTTAATGTGTTACTGAGATTGAGAGAGATGGTCCTGAGCGTGAGTGAGTAAGTGTGTTACTGAGTGTGAGTGAGTTAGTGTGTTACTGAGTGTGAGTGAGTTAGTGTGTTACTGAGTGTGAGAGTGTTAGTGTGTTACTGAGTGTGAGAGAGTTAGTCATGAGTGTGAGTGAGTTAGTGTGTTACTGAGTGTGAGTGAGTTAGTGTGTTACTGAGAGTGAGAGAGTTAGTGTGTTACTGAGAGTGAGAGAGTTAGCGTGTTACTGAGTGTGAGAGAGTTAGTCCTGAGTGTGAGTGAGTTAGTCCTGCGTGTGAGTGAGTTAGTGTGTTACTGAGTGTGAGTGAGTTAGTCCTGAGTGTGAGTGAGTTAGTGTGTTACTGAGAGTGAGAGAGTTAGTCCTGAGTGTGAGTGAGTTAGTGTGTTACTGAGTGTGAGTGAGTTAATGTGTTACTGAGATTGAGAGAGATGGTCCTGAGCGTGAGTGAGTAAGTGTGTTACTGAGTGTGAGTGAGTTAGTGTGTTACTGAGTGTGAGTGAGTTAGTGTGTTACTGAGTGTGAGAGTGTTAGTGTGTTACTGAGTGTGAGAGAGTTAATCATGAGTGTGAGTGAGTTAGTGTGTTACTGAGTGTGAGTGAGTTAGTGTGTTACTGAGTGAGAGTGAGTAAGTCCTGAGTGTGAGTGAGTTAGTGTGTTACTGAGTGCGAGTGAGTTAGTGTGTTACTGAGTGTGAGAGAGTTACTATGTTACTGAGTGTGAGAGAGTTAGTGTGTTACCGAGAGTGAGTGAGTGTGTGTTACTGAGAGTGAGAGAGTTAGTCCTGATTGCGAGTGAGTTAGTGTGTTACTGAGTGTGAGAGAGTTAGTCCTGAGTGTGTGAGAGTTAGTGTGTTACTGAGTGTGAGTGAGTTAGTCCTGAGTGTGAGTGAGTTAGTGTGTTACTGAGAGTGAGAGAGTTAGTCCTGAGTGTGAGTGAGTTAGTGTGTTACTGAGTGTGAGAGTGTTAGTGTGTTACTGAGAGTGAGTTAGTCCTGAGTGTGAGTGAGTTAGTGTGTTACTGAGTGTGAGTGAGTTAGTGTGTTACTGAGTGTGAGTGAGTTAGTGTGTTACTGAGAGTGAGAGAGTTAGTGTGTTACTGAGAGTGAGAGAGTTAGTCCTGAGTGTGAGTCAGTTAGTGTGTTACTGAGTGTGAGTGAGTTAGTGTATTACTGAGTGTGAGTGAGTTAGTGTGTTACTGAGAGTGAGACAGTTAGTCCTGAGAGTGAGTGAGTTAGTGTGTTATTGAGAGTGAGTGAGTTAGTGTGTTACTGAGAGTGAGAGAGTTAGTGTGTTACTGAGTGTGAGTGAGTTAGTGTGTTTCTGAGTGTGAGACAGTTAGTCCTGAGAGTGAGTCAGTTAATGTGTTACTGAGAGTGAGAGAGTTAGTGTGTTACTGAGTGTGAGTGAGTTAATTTGTTACTGAGTGTGAGTGAGTTAGTGTGTTACTGAGAGTGAGAGAGTTAGTCCTGAGTGTGAGTGAGTTAGTGTGTTGCTGAGTGTGAGTGAGTTAGTGTGTTACTGAGAGTGAGAGAGTTAGTGTGTTACTGAGAGTGAGAGAGGTAGTGTGTTACTGAGTGTGAGAGAGTTACTGTGTTACTGAGTGTAAGAGTGTTAGTCCTGAGTGTGAGTGAGTAAGTGTGTTACTGAGTGTGGGAGAGTTAGTCCTGAGTGTGAGTGAGTTAGTGTGTAACTGAGTGTGAGTGAGTTAGTGTGTTACTGAGAGTGAGAGAGTTAGTCCTGAGTGTGAGTGAGTTAGTGTGTTACTGAGTGTGAGAGAGTTAGTGTGTTACTGAGAGTGAGAGAGTTAGTCATGAGTGTGAGAGAGTTAGTGTGTTACTGAGTGTGAGTGAGTTAGTGTGTTACTGAGAGTCAGAGAGTTAGTACTGAGTGTGAGTAAGTTTGTGTGTTACTGAGAGTGAGAGAGCTAGTCCTGAGTGTGAGAGAGTTAGTGGGTTACTGAGTGTGAGAGAGTTAGTCCTGATTGTGAGTGAGTTAGTGAGTTACTGGGAGTGAGAGAGTTAGTTTGTTACTGAGTGTTAGTGAGTTAGTGTGTTACTGAGAGTGAGTGAGTTAGTGTGTTACTGAGTGTGAGTGAGTAAGTCCTGAGTGTGAGTGAGTTAGTATGTTACTGAGAGTGAGAAAGTTAGTGTGTTACTAAGTGTGAGTGAGTTAGTGTGTTTCTGAGTGTGAGTGAGTTAGTCCTGAGTGTGAGTGAGTTAGTGTGTTACTGAGTGTGAGAGAGTTAGTCCTGAGTGTGTTAGTTAGTGTGTTACTGAGTGTGAGAGAGTTAATGTGTTACTGAGAGTGAGGGAGTTAGTCCTGAGTGTGAGTGAGTTAGTGTGTTACTGAGAGTGAGAGAGTTAGTGTGTTACTGAGAGTGAGAGAGTTAGTGTTTTACTGAGTGTTAGAGAGTTAGTGTGTTACTGAGTGTGAGAGTGTTAGTCCTGAGTGTGAGTGAGTTAGTGTGTTACTGAGTGTGGGAGAGTTAGTCCTGAGTGTGAGTGAGTTAGTGTGTTACTGAGTGTGAGAGAGTTAGTGTGTTACTGAGTGTGAGAGAGTTAGTCCTGAGTGTGAGTGAGTTAGTGTGTTACTGAGTGTGAGTGAGTTAGTGTGTTACTGAGAGTGAGAGAGTTAGTCCTGATTGTGAGTGAGTTAGTGTGTTACTGATTGTGAGAGAGTTAGTGTGTTACTGAGAGTGAGAGAGTTAGTCATGAGTGTGAGAGAGTTAGTGTGTTACTGAGTGTGAGTGAGTTAGTGTGTTACTGAGAGTGAGAGAGTTAGCCCTGAGTGTGAGTGAGTTAGTGTGTTACTGAGTGTGGGAGAGTTAGTCCTGAGTGTGAGTGAGTTAGTGTGTAACTGAGAGTGAGAGAGTTAGTGTGTTACTGAGTGTGAGTGAGTTAGTGTGTTACTGAGAGTGAGAGAGTTCGTCCTGAGAGTGAGTGTGTTAGTGTGTTACTGAGAGTGAGAGAGTTAGTCCTGAGTGTGAGTGAGTTAGTGTGTTACTGAGGATGGGAGAGTTAGTCCTGAGTGTGAGTGAGTTAATGTGTTAATGAGAGTGAGAGAGTTAGTGTGTTACTGAGTGTGAGTGAGTTAGTGTGTTACTGAGTGTGAGTGAGTTAGTTTGTTACTGAGCGTGAGTTAGTCCTCAGTGTGAGTGAGTTAGTGTGTTACTGAGTGTGAGTGTTAGTCCTGAGTGTGAGAGAGTTAGTGTGTTACTGAGTGTGAGTTAGTCCTGGGTGTGAGTGAGTTAGTGTGTTACTGAGTGTGAGTTAGTCCTGAGAGTGAGAGAGTTAGTGTCTTACTGAGTGTGAGTGTTAGTCCTGAGTGTGAGTGAGTTAATGCATTACTGAGAGTGAGAGAGTTAGTCCTGAGTGTGAGTAAGTTAGTGTGTTACTGATTGTGAGAGAGTTAGTCCTGAGTGTGAGAGAGTTAGTGTGTTTCTGAGTGTGAGAGAGTTAGTCCTGAGTGTGACTGATTTAGTGTGTTACTGAGAGTGAGAGAGTTAGTGTGTTACTGAGTGTGTGAGTTATTGTGTTACTGAGTGTGAGTGAGTTAGTGTGTTACTGATTGTGAGTGAGTTAGTGTGTTACTGAGTGTGAGTGAGTTAGTGTGTTACTGAGTGTGATTGAGTTAGTGTGTTACTGAGTGTGAGTGAGTTAGTCCTGAGTGTGAGAGAGTTAGTCTGTTACTGAGAGTGAGAGAGTTAGTGTGTTACTGAGAGTGAGAGAGTTAGTGTGTTACTGAGTGTGAGAGAGTTAGTGTGTTACTGAGTGTGAGTGAGTTAATGTGTTACTGAGAGTGAAGAGTTAGTCCTGAGTGTGAGTGAGTTAGTGTGTTACTGATTGTGAGTGAGTTAGTCCTGAGTGTGAGTGTGTTAGTGAGTTACTGAGAGTGAGAGTGTTAGCCCTGAGTGTGAGTGAGTTAGTGTGTTACTGAGTGTGAGAGAGTTAGTCCTGAGTGTGCGTGAGTTATTCTGTTACTGAGTGTGAGTAAGTTAGTGTGTTACTGAGAGTGAGAGAGTTAGTCCTGAGTGTGAGTGAGTTAGTGTGTTACTGAGTGTGAGAGAGTTAGTCCTGAGTGTGAGAGAGTTAGTGTGTTACTGAGTGTGAGTGAGTTAGTCCTGAGTGTGAGTGTTTTAGTGTGTTACTGAGAGTGAGAGAGTTAGTCCTGAGTGTGAGTGAGTTAGTGTGTTACTGAGTGTGAGAGAGTTAGTGTGTTACTGAGAGTGAGAGAGTTAGTCCTGAGTGTCAGTGAGTTCGTGTGTTACTGAGTGTGAGTGAGTTAGTGTGTTACTGAGTGTGAGTGAGTTAGTGTGTTACTGAGAGTGAGAGAGTTAGTGTGTTACTGAGAGTGAGAGAGTTAGTCCTGAGTCTGAGTGAGTTAGTGTGTTACTGAGTGTGAGTGAGTTAGTGTGTTACTGAGTGTGAGTGAGTTAGTGTGTTACTGAGTGTGAGAGAGTTAGTCCTGAGAGTGAGTGAGTTAGTGTGTTACTGAGAGTGAGTGAGTTAGTGTGTTACTGAGAGTGAGAGAGTTAGTGTGTTACTGAGTGTGAGTGAGTTAGTGTGTTACTGAGTGTGAGAGAGTTAGTCCTGAGAGTGAGTGAGTTAATGTGTTACTGAGAGTGAGAGAGTTAGTCCTGAGTGTGAGTGAGTTAATGTGTTACTGAGAGTGAGAGAGCTAGTCCTGAGTGTGAGAGAGTTAGTGGGTTACTGTGTGTGAGAGAGTTAGTCCTGATTGTGAGTGAGTTAGTGTGTTACTGAGAGTGAGAGATTTAGTTTGTTACTGAGTGTTAGTGAGTTAGTGTGTTACTGAGTGTGAGTGAGTTAATGTGTTACTGAGTGTGAGTGAGTTAGTCCTGAGTGTGAGTGAGTTAGTATGTTACTGAGAGTGAGAGAGTTAGTGTGTTACTGAGTGTGAGGGAGTTAGTGTGTTACGGAGTGTGAGTGAGTTAGTCCTGAGTGTGAGTGAGTTAGTGTGTCACTGAGTGTGAGAGAGTTAGTCCTGAGTGTGTTAGTTAGTGTGTTACTGAGTGTGAGTGAGTTTGTGTGTTACTGAGAGTGAGGGAGTTAGTCCAGAGTGTGAGTGAGTTAGTGTGTTACTGAGAGTGAGAGAGTTAGTGTGTTACTGAGAGTGAGAGAGTTAGTGTGTTACTGAGTGTGAGAGAGTTAGTGTGTTACTGAGTGTGAGAGTTTTAGTCCTGAGTGTGAGTGAGTTAGTGTGTTACTGAGTGTGGGAGAGTTAGTCCTGAGTGTGAGTGAGTTAGTGTGTTACTGAGTGTGAGAGAGTTAGTGTGTTACTGAGTGTGAGAGAGTTAGTCCTGAGTGTGAGTGAGTTAGTGTGTTACTGGATGTGAGAGAG
The DNA here is from genome assembly GCF_964194155.1 of Cetorhinus maximus. Classification (NCBI taxonomy): domain Eukaryota; kingdom Metazoa; phylum Chordata; class Chondrichthyes; order Lamniformes; family Cetorhinidae; genus Cetorhinus; species Cetorhinus maximus. The sequence continues at coordinate 47,450 of NW_027596694.1, forward strand.
TTAGTGTGTTACTGAGAGTGAGAAAGTTAGTCCTGAGTGTGAGTGAGTTAGTGTGTTACTGAGTGTGAGAGAGTTAGTGTGTTACTGAGAGTGAGAGAGTTAGTGATGAGTGTGAGTGTGTTAGTGTGTTACTGAGTGTGAGTGAGTTATTGTGTTACTGAGAGTGAGAGAGTTAGTCCTGAGTGTGAGTGAGTTAGTGTGTTACTGAGTGTGGGAGAGTTAGTCCTGAGTGTGAGTGAGTTAGTGTGTTACTGCGTGTGAGAGAGTTAGTGTGTTACTGAGTGTGAGAGAGTTAGTGTGTTACTGAGAGTGAGAGAGTTAGTCCTGAGTGTGAGTGAGTTAGTGTGTTACTGAGTGTGAGAGAGTTAGTCCTGAGTGTGAGTGAGTTAGTGTGTTACTGAGAGTGAGAGAGTTAGTGTGTTACTGAGAGTGAGTGAGTTAGTGTGTTACTGAGTGTGAGAGAGTTAGTCCTGAGTGTGAGTGAGTTAGTGTGTTACTGAGAGTGAGAGAGTTAGTCCTGAGTGTGAGTGAGTTAGTGTGTTACTGAGTGTGGGTGAGTTAGTCCTGAGTGTGAGTGAGTTAGTGTGTTACTGAGAGTGCGAGAGTTAGTGTGTTACTGAGTGTGAGTGAGTTTGTGTGTTACTGAGTGTGAGTGACTTAGTGTGTTACTGAGCGTGAGATAGTCCTTAGTGTGAGTGAGTTAGTGTGTTACTGAGTGTGAGTGTTAGTCCTGAGTGTGAGAGAGTTAGTGTGTTACTGAGTGTGAGAGAGTTAGTAATGAGTGTGAGTGAGTTAGTGTGTTACTGAGAGTGAGAGAGTTAGTGTGTTACTGAGAGTGAGAGAGTTAGCGTGTTACTGAGTGTGAGAGAGTTAGTCCTGAGTGTGAGTGAGTTAGTCCTGCGTGTGAGTGAGTTAGTGTGTTACTGAGTGTGAGTGAGTTAGTCCTGAGTGTGAGTGAGTTAGTGTGTTACTGAGAGTGAGAGAGTTAGTCCTGAGTGTGAGTGAGTTAGTGTGTTACTGAGTGTGAGTGAGTTAATGTGTTACTGAGATTGAGAGAGATGGTCCTGAGCGTGAGTGAGTAAGTGTGTTACTGAGTGTGAGTGAGTTAGTGTGTTACTGAGTGTGAGTGAGTTAGTGTGTTACTGAGTGTGAGAGTGTTAGTGTGTTACTGAGTGTGAGAGAGTTAGTCATGAGTGTGAGTGAGTTAGTGTGTTACTGAGTGTGAGTGAGTTAGTGTGTTACTGAGAGTGAGAGAGTTAGTGTGTTACTGAGAGTGAGAGAGTTAGCGTGTTACTGAGTGTGAGAGAGTTAGTCCTGAGTGTGAGTGAGTTAGTCCTGCGTGTGAGTGAGTTAGTGTGTTACTGAGTGTGAGTGAGTTAGTCCTGAGTGTGAGTGAGTTAGTGTGTTACTGAGAGTGAGAGAGTTAGTCCTGAGTGTGAGTGAGTTAGTGTGTTACTGAGTGTGAGTGAGTTAATGTGTTACTGAGATTGAGAGAGATGGTCCTGAGCGTGAGTGAGTAAGTGTGTTACTGAGTGTGAGTGAGTTAGTGTGTTACTGAGTGTGAGTGAGTTAGTGTGTTACTGAGTGTGAGAGTGTTAGTGTGTTACTGAGTGTGAGAGAGTTAATCATGAGTGTGAGTGAGTTAGTGTGTTACTGAGTGTGAGTGAGTTAGTGTGTTACTGAGTGAGAGTGAGTAAGTCCTGAGTGTGAGTGAGTTAGTGTGTTACTGAGTGCGAGTGAGTTAGTGTGTTACTGAGTGTGAGAGAGTTACTATGTTACTGAGTGTGAGAGAGTTAGTGTGTTACCGAGAGTGAGTGAGTGTGTGTTACTGAGAGTGAGAGAGTTAGTCCTGATTGCGAGTGAGTTAGTGTGTTACTGAGTGTGAGAGAGTTAGTCCTGAGTGTGTGAGAGTTAGTGTGTTACTGAGTGTGAGTGAGTTAGTCCTGAGTGTGAGTGAGTTAGTGTGTTACTGAGAGTGAGAGAGTTAGTCCTGAGTGTGAGTGAGTTAGTGTGTTACTGAGTGTGAGAGTGTTAGTGTGTTACTGAGAGTGAGTTAGTCCTGAGTGTGAGTGAGTTAGTGTGTTACTGAGTGTGAGTGAGTTAGTGTGTTACTGAGTGTGAGTGAGTTAGTGTGTTACTGAGAGTGAGAGAGTTAGTGTGTTACTGAGAGTGAGAGAGTTAGTCCTGAGTGTGAGTCAGTTAGTGTGTTACTGAGTGTGAGTGAGTTAGTGTATTACTGAGTGTGAGTGAGTTAGTGTGTTACTGAGAGTGAGACAGTTAGTCCTGAGAGTGAGTGAGTTAGTGTGTTATTGAGAGTGAGTGAGTTAGTGTGTTACTGAGAGTGAGAGAGTTAGTGTGTTACTGAGTGTGAGTGAGTTAGTGTGTTTCTGAGTGTGAGACAGTTAGTCCTGAGAGTGAGTCAGTTAATGTGTTACTGAGAGTTGGAGAGTTAGTCCTGAGTGTAAGTGAGTTAGTGTGTTACTGAGAGTGAGAGAGCTAGTCCTGAGTGTGAGAGAGTTAGTGTTTTACTGAGTGTGAGAGAGTCAGTCCTGAATGTGAGTTAGTGTGTTACTGAGAGTGAGAGAGTTAGTGTGTTACTGAGTGTGAGTGAGTTAGTGTGTTACTGAGTGTGAGAGAGTTAGTGTGTTACTGAGAGTGAGAGAGTTAGTCCTGAGTGTCAGTGAGTTCGTGTGTTACTGAGTGTGAGTGAGTTAGTGTGTTACTGAGTGTGAGTGAGTTAGTGTGTTACTGAGAGTGAGAGAGTTAGTGTGTTACTGAGAGTGAGAGAGTTAGTCCTGAGTCTGAGTGAGTTAGTGTGTTACTGAGTGTGAGTGAGTTAGTGTGTTACTGAGTGTGAGTGAGTTAGTGTGTTACTGAGTGTGAGAGAGTTAGTCCTGAGAGTGAGTGAGTTAGTGTGTTACTGAGAGTGAGTGAGTTAGTGTGTTACTGAGAGTGAGAGAGTTAGTGTGTTACTGAGTGTGAGTGAGTTAGTGTGTTACTGAGAGTGAGAGAGTTAGTCCTGAGAGTGAGTGACTTAATGTGTTACTGAGAGTGAGAGAGTTAGTCCTGAGTGTGAGTGAGTTAATGTGTTACTGAGAGTGAGAGAGCTAGTCCTGAGTGTGAGAGAGTTAGTGGGTTACTGTGTGTGAGAGTGTTAGTCCTGATTGTGAGTGAGTTAGTGTGTTACTGAGAGTGAGAGATTTAGTTTGTTACTGAGTGTTAGTGAGTTAGTGTGTTACTGAGTGTGAGTGAGTTAATGTGTTACTGAGTGTGAGTGAGTTAGTCCTGAGTGTGAGTGAGTTAGTATGTTACTGAGAGTGAGAGAGTTAGTGTGTTACTGAGTGTGAGGGAGTTAGTGTGTTACTGAGTGTGAGTGAGTTAGTCCTGAGTGTGAGTGAGTTAGTGTGTCACTGAGTGTGAGAGAGTTAGTCCTGAGTGTGTTAGTTAGTGTGTTACTGAGTGTGAGTGAGTTTGTGTGTTACTGAGAGTGAGGGAGTTAGTCCAGAGTGTGAGTGAGTTAGTGTGTTTCTGAGAGTGAGAGAGTTAGTGTGTTACTGAGAGTGAGAGAGTTAGTGTGTTACTGAGTGTGAGAGAGTTAGTGTGTTACTGAGTGTGAGAGTTTTAGTCCTGAGTGTGAGTGAGTTAGTGTGTTACTGAGTGTGGGAGAGTTAGTCCTGAGTGTGAGTGAGTTAGTGTGTTACTGAGTGTGAGAGAGTTAGTGTGTTACTGAGTGTGAGAGAGTTAGTCCTGAGTGTGAGTGAGTTAGTGTGTTACTGGATGTGAGAGAGTTAGTGTGTTACTGAGAGTGAGAAAGTTAGTCCTGAGTGTGAGTGAGTTAGTGTGTTACTGAGTGTGAGAGAGTTAGTGTGTTACTGAGAGTGAGAGAGTTAGTGATGAGTGTGAGTGTGTTAGTGTGTTTCTGAGTGTGAGTGAGTTATTGTGTTACTGAGAGTGAGAGAGTTAGTCCTGAGTGTGAGTGAGTTAGTGTGTTACTGAGTGTGGGAGAGTTAGTCCTGAGTGTGAGAGAGTTAGTGTGTTACTGCGTGTGAGAGAGTTAGTGTGTTACTGAGTGTGAGAGAGTTAGTGTGTTACTGAGAGTGAGAGAGTTAGTCCTGAGTGTGAGTGAGTTAGTGTGTTACTGAGTGTGAGAGAGTTAGTCCTGAGTGTGAGTGAGTTAGTGTGTTACTGAGAGTGAGAGAGTTAGAGTGTTACTGAGTGTGAGTGAGTTAGTGTGTTACTGAGTGTGAGAGAGTTAGTCCTGAGTGTGAGTGAGTTAGTGTGTTACTGAGAGTGAGAGAGTTAGTCCTGAGTGTGAGTGAGTTAGTGTGTTACTGAGTGTGGGAGAGTTAGTCCTGAGTGTGAGTGAGTTAGTGTGTTACTGAGAGTGCGAGAGTTAGTGTGTTACTGAGTGAGTGAGTTTGTGTGTTACTGAGTGTGAGTGACTTAGTGTGTTACTGAGCGTGAGATAGTCCTGAGTGTGAGTGAGTTAGTGTGTTACTGAGTGTGAGTGTTAGTCCTGAGTGTGAGAGAGTTAGTGTGTTACTGAGTGTGAGAGAGTTAGTAATGAGTGTGAGTGAGTTAGTGTGTTACTGAGAGTGAGAGAGTTAGTGTGTTACTGAGAGTGAGAGAGTTAGCGTGTTACTGAGTGTGAGAGAGTTAGTCCTGAGTGTGAGTGAGTTAGTCCTGCGTGTGAGTGAGTTAGTGTGTTACTGAGTGTGAGTGAGTTAGTCCTGAGTGTGAGTGAGTTAGTGTGTTACTGAGAGTGAGAGAGTTAGTCCTGAGTGTGAGTGAGTTAATGTGTTACTGAGTGTGAGTGAGTTAATGTGTTACTGAGATTGAGAGAGATGGTCCTGAGCGTGAGTGAGTAAGTGTGTTACTGAGTGTGAGTGAGTTAGTGTGTTACTGAGTGGGAGTGAGTTAGTGTGTTACTCAGTGTGAGAGTGTTAGTGTGTTACTGAGTGTGAGAGAGTTAGTCATGAGTGTGAGTGAGTTAGTGTGTTACTGAGTGTGAGTGAGTTAGTGTGTTACTGAGTGAGAGTGAGTAAGTCCTGAGTGTGAGTGAGTTAGTGTGTTACTGAGTGCGAGTGAGTTAGTGTGTTACTGAGTGTGAGAGAGTTACTATGTTACTGAGTGTGAGAGAGTTAGTGTGTTACCGAGAGTGAGTGAGTGTGTGTTACTGAGAGTGAGAGAGTTAGTCCTGATTGCGAGTGAGTTAGTGTGTTACTGAGTGTGAGAGAGTTAGTCCTGAGTGTGAGAGAGTTAGTGTGTTACTGATTGTGAGTGAGTTAGTCCTGAGTGTGAGTGAGTTAGTGTGTTTCTGAGAGTGAGAGAGTTAGTCCTGAGTGTGAGTGAGTTAGTGTGTTACTGAGTGTGAGAGTGTTAGTGTGTTACTGAGAGTGAGTTAGTCCTGAGTGTGAGTGAGTTAGTGTGTTACTGAGTGTGAGTGAGTTAGAGTGTTACTGAGTGTGAGTGAGTTAGTGTGTTACTGAGAGTGAGAGAGTTAGTGTGTTACTGAGAGTGAGAGAGTTAGTCCTGAGTGTGAGTCAGTTAGTGTGTTACTGAGTGTGAGTGAGTTAGTGTGTTACTGAGTGTGAGTGAGTTAGTGTGTTACTGAGTGTGAGAGAGTTAGTCCTGAGAGTGAGTGAGTTAGTGTGTTACTGAGAGTGAGTGAGTTAGTGTGTTACTGAGAGTGAGAGAGTTAGTGTGTTACTGAGTGTGAGTGAGTTAGTGTGTTACTGAGTGTGAGAGAGTTAGTCCTGAGAGTGAGTGAGTTAATGTGTTACTGAGAGTGAGAGAGTTAGTCCTGAGTGTGAGTGAGTTAATGTGTTACTGAGAGTGAGAGAGCTAGTCCTGAGTGTGAGAGAGTTAGTGGGTTACTGTGTGTGAGAGAGTTAGTCCTGATTGTGAGTGAGTTAGTGTGTTACTGAGAGTGAGAGAGTTAGTTTGTTACTGAGTGTTAGTGAGTTAGTGTGTTACTGAGTGTGAGTGAGTTAATGTGTTACTGAGTGTGAGTGATTTAGTCCTGAGTGTGAGTGAGTTAGTGTGTTACTGAGAGTGAGAGAGTTAGTGTGTTACTGAGTGTGAGTGAGTTAGTGTGTTACTGACTGTGAGTGAGTTAGTCCTGAGTGTGAGTGAGTTAGTGTGTTACTGAGTGTGAGAGAGTTAGTGTGTTACTGAGAGTGAGAGAGTTAGTCCTGAGTGTCAGTGAGTTCGTGTGTTACTGAGTGTGAGTGAGTTAGTGTGTTACTGAGTGTGAGTGAGTTAGTGTGTTACTGAGAGTGAGAGAGTTAGTGTGGTACTGTGAGTGAGAGAGTTTGTCCTGAGTCTGAGTGAGTTAGTGTGTTACTGAGTGTGAGTGAGTTAGTGTGTTACTGAGTGTGAGTGAGTTAGTGTGTTACTGAGTGTGAGAGAGTTAGTCCTGAGAGTGAGTGAGTTAGTGTGTTACTGAGAGTGAGTGAGTTAGTGTGTTACTGAGAGTGAGAGAGTTAGTGTGTTACTGAGTGTGAGTGAGTTAGTGTGTTACTGAGAGTGAGAGAGTTAGTCCTGAGAGTGAGTGAGTTAATGTGTTACTGAGAGTGAGAGAGCTAGTCCTGAGTGTGAGAGAGTTAGTGGGTTACTGTGTGTGAGAGAGTTAGTCCTGATTGTGAGTGAGTTAGTGTGTTACTGAGAGTGAGAGATTTAGTTTGTTACTGAGTGTTAGTGAGTTAGTGTGTTACTGAGTGTGAGTGAGTTAATGTGTTACTGAGTGTGAGTGAGTTAGTCCTGAGTGTGAGTGTGTTAGTATGTTACTGAGAGTGAGAGAGTTAGTGTGTTACTGAGTGTGAGGGAGTTAGTGTGTTACTGAGTGTGAGTGAGTTAGTCCTGAGTGTGAGTGAGTTAGTGTGTCACTGAGTGTGAGAGAGTTAGTCCTGAGTGTGTTAGTTAGTGTGTTACTGAGTGTGAGTGAGTTTGTGTGTTACTGAGAGTGAGGGAGTTAGTCCAGAGTGTGAGTGAGTTAGTGTGTTACTGAGAGTGAGAGAGTTAGTGTGTTACTGAGAGTGAGAGAGTTAGTGTGTTACTGAGTGTGAGAGAGTTAGTGTGTTACTGAGTGTGAGAGTTTTAGTCCTGAGTGTGAGTGAGTTAGTGTGTTACTGAGTGTGGGAGAGTTAGTCCTGAGTGTGAGTGAGTTAGTGTGTTACTGAGTGTGAGAGAGTTAGTGTGTTACTGAGTGTGAGAGAGTTAGTCCTGAGTGTGAGTGAGTTAGTGTGTTACTGAGTGTGAGAGAGTTAGTCCTGAGTGTGAGAGAGTTAGTGTGTTACTGAGTGTGAGAGAGTTAGTCCTGAGTGTGAGAGAGTTAGTGTGTTACTGAGTGTGAGTGAGTTAGTCCTGAGTGTGAGTGAGTTAGTGTGTTACTGAGAGTGAGAGAGTTAGTCCTGAGTGTGAGTGAGTTAGTGTGTTACTGAGTGTGAGAGTGTTAGTGTGTTACTGAGAGTGAGTTAGTCCTGAGTGTGAGTGAGTTAGTGTGTTACTGAGTGTGAGTGAGTTAGTGTGTTACTGAGTGTGAGTGAGTTAGTGTGTTACTGAGAGTGAGAGAGTTAGTGTGTTACTGAGAGTGAGAGAGTTAGTCCTGAGTGTGAGTCAGTTAGTGTGTTACTGAGTGTGAGTGAGTTAGTGTATTACTGAGTGTGAGTGAGTTAGTGTGTTACTGAGAGTGAGACAGTTAGTCCTGAGAGTGAGTGAGTTAGTGTGTTATTGAGAGTGAGTGAGTTAGTGTGTTACTGAGAGTGAGAGAGTTAGTGTGTTACTGAGTGTGAGTGAGTTAGTGTGTTTCTGAGTGTGAGACAGTTAGTCCTGAGAGTGAGTCAGTTAATGTGTTACTGAGAGTTGGAGAGTTAGTCCTGAGTGTAAGTGAGTTAGTGTGTTACTGAGAGTGAGAGAGCTAGTCCTGAGTGTGAGAGAGTTAGTGTTTTACTGAGTGTGAGAGAGTCAGTCCTGAATGTGAGTTAGTGTGTTACTGAGAGTGAGAGAGTTAGTGTGTTACTGAGTGTGAGTGAGTTAGTGTGTTACTGAGTGTGAGAGAGTTAGTGTGTTACTGAGAGTGAGAGAGTTAGTCCTGAGTGTCAGTGAGTTCGTGTGTTACTGAGTGTGAGTGAGTTAGTGTGTTACTGAGTGTGAGTGAGTTAGTGTGTTACTGAGAGTGAGAGAGTTAGTGTGTTACTGAGAGTGAGAGAGTTAGTCCTGAGTCTGAGTGAGTTAGTGTGTTACTGAGTGTGAGTGAGTTAGTGTGTTACTGAGTGTGAGTGAGTTAGTGTGTTACTGAGTGTGAGAGAGTTAGTCCTGAGAGTGAGTGAGTTAGTGTGTTACTGAGAGTGAGTGAGTTAGTGTGTTACTGAGAGTGAGAGAGTTAGTGTGTTACTGAGTGTGAGTGAGTTAGTGTGTTACTGAGAGTGAGAGAGTTAGTCCTGAGAGTGAGTGAGTTAATGTGTTACTGAGAGTGAGAGAGTTAGTCCTGAGTGTGAGTGAGTTAATGTGTTACTGAGAGTGAGAGAGCTAGTCCTGAGTGTGAGAGAGTTAGTGGGTTACTGTGTGTGAGAGTGTTAGTCCTGATTGTGAGTGAGTTAGTGTGTTACTGAGAGTGAGAGATTTAGTTTGTTACTGAGTGTTAGTGAGTTAGTGTGTTACTGAGTGTGAGTGAGTTAATGTGTTACTGAGTGTGAGTGAGTTAGTCCTGAGTGTGAGTGAGTTAGTATGTTACTGAGAGTGAGAGAGTTAGTGTGTTACTGAGTGTGAGGGAGTTAGTGTGTTACTGAGTGTGAGTGAGTTAGTCCTGAGTGTGAGTGAGTTAGTGTGTCACTGAGTGTGAGAGAGTTAGTCCTGAGTGTGTTAGTTAGTGTGTTACTGAGTGTGAGTGAGTTTGTGTGTTACTGAGAGTGAGGGAGTTAGTCCAGAGTGTGAGTGAGTTAGTGTGTTTCTGAGAGTGAGAGAGTTAGTGTGTTACTGAGAGTGAGAGAGTTAGTGTGTTACTGAGTGTGAGAGAGTTAGTGTGTTACTGAGTGTGAGAGTTTTAGTCCTGAGTGTGAGTGAGTTAGTGTGTTACTGAGTGTGGGAGAGTTAGTCCTGAGTGTGAGTGAGTTAGTGTGTTACTGAGTGTGAGAGAGTTAGTGTGTTACTGAGTGTGAGAGAGTTAGTCCTGAGTGTGAGTGAGTTAGTGTGTTACTGGATGTGAGAGAGTTAGTGTGTTACTGAGAGTGAGAAAGTTAGTCCTGAGTGTGAGTGAGTTAGTGTGTTACTGAGTGTGAGAGAGTTAGTGTGTTACTGAGAGTGAGAGAGTTAGTGATGAGTGTGAGTGTGTTAGTGTGTTTCTGAGTGTGAGTGAGTTATTGTGTTACTGAGAGTGAGAGAGTTAGTCCTGAGTGTGAGTGAGTTAGTGTGTTACTGAGTGTGGGAGAGTTAGTCCTGAGTGTGAGAGAGTTAGTGTGTTACTGCGTGTGAGAGAGTTAGTGTGTTACTGAGTGTGAGAGAGTTAGTGTGTTACTGAGAGTGAGAGAGTTAGTCCTGAGTGTGAGTGAGTTAGTGTGTTACTGAGTGTGAGAGAGTTAGTCCTGAGTGTGAGTGAGTTAGTGTGTTACTGAGAGTGAGAGAGTTAGAGTGTTACTGAGTGTGAGTGAGTTAGTGTGTTACTGAGTGTGAGAGAGTTAGTCCTGAGTGTGAGTGAGTTAGTGTGTTACTGAGAGTGAGAGAGTTAGTCCTGAGTGTGAGTGAGTTAGTGTGTTACTGAGTGTGGGAGAGTTAGTCCTGAGTGTGAGTGAGTTAGTGTGTTACTGAGAGTGCGAGAGTTAGTGTGTTACTGAGTGAGTGAGTTTGTGTGTTACTGAGTGTGAGTGACTTAGTGTGTTACTGAGCGTGAGATAGTCCTGAGTGTGAGTGAGTTAGTGTGTTACTGAGTGTGAGTGTTAGTCCTGAGTGTGAGAGAGTTAGTGTGTTACTGAGTGTGAGAGAGTTAGTAATGAGTGTGAGTGAGTTAGTGTGTTACTGAGAGTGAGAGAGTTAGTGTGTTACTGAGAGTGAGAGAGTTAGCGTGTTACTGAGTGTGAGAGAGTTAGTCCTGAGTGTGAGTGAGTTAGTCCTGCGTGTGAGTGAGTTAGTGTGTTACTGAGTGTGAGTGAGTTAGTCCTGAGTGTGAGTGAGTTAGTGTGTTACTGAGAGTGAGAGAGTTAGTCCTGAGTGTGAGTGAGTTAATGTGTTACTGAGTGTGAGTGAGTTAATGTGTTACTGAGATTGAGAGAGATGGTCCTGAGCGTGAGTGAGTAAGTGTGTTACTGAGTGTGAGTGAGTTAGTGTGTTACTGAGTGTGAGTGAGTTAGTGTGTTACTCAGTGTGAGAGTGTTAGTGTGTTACTGAGTGTGAGAGAGTTAGTCATGAGTGTGAGTGAGTTAGTGTGTTACTGAGTGTGAGTGAGTTAGTGTGTTACTGAGTGAGAGTGAGTAAGTCCTGAGTGTGAGTGAGTTAGTGTGTTACTGAGTGCGAGTGAGTTAGTGTGTTACTGAGTGTGAGAGAGTTACTATGTTACTGAGTGTGAGAGAGTTAGTGTGTTACCGAGAGTGAGTGAGTGTGTGTTACTGAGAGTGAGAGAGTTAGTCCTGATTGCGAGTGAGTTAGTGTGTTACTGAGTGTGAGAGAGTTAGTCCTGAGTGTGAGAGAGTTAGTGTGTTACTGATTGTGAGTGAGTTAGTCCTGAGTGTGAGTGAGTTAGTGTGTTTCTGAGAGTGAGAGAGTTAGTCCTGAGTGTGAGTGAGTTAGTGTGTTACTGAGTGTGAGAGTGTTAGTGTGTTACTGAGAGTGAGTTAGTCCTGAGTGTGAGTGAGTTAGTGTGTTACTGAGTGTGAGTGAGTTAGAGTGTTACTGAGTGTGAGTGAGTTAGTGTGTTACTGAGAGTGAGAGAGTTAGTGTGTTACTGAGAGTGAGAGAGTTAGTCCTGAGTGTGAGTCAGTTAGTGTGTTACTGAGTGTGAGTGAGTTAGTGTGTTACTGAGTGTGAGTGAGTTAGTGTGTTACTGAGTGTGAGAGAGTTAGTCCTGAGAGTGAGTGAGTTAGTGTGTTACTGAGAGTGAGTGAGTTAGTGTGTTACTGAGAGTGAGAGAGTTAGTGTGTTACTGAGTGTGAGTGAGTTAGTGTGTTACTGAGTGTGAGAGAGTTAGTCCTGAGAGTGAGTGAGTTAATGTGTTACTGAGAGTGAGAGAGTTAGTCCTGAGTGTGAGTGAGTTAATGTGTTACTGAGAGTGAGAGAGCTAGTCCTGAGTGTGAGAGAGTTAGTGGGTTACTGTGTGTGAGAGAGTTAGTCCTGATTGTGAGTGAGTTAGTGTGTTACTGAGAGTGAGAGAGTTAGTTTGTTACTGAGTGTTAGTGAGTTAGTGTGTTACTGAGTGTGAGTGAGTTAATGTGTTACTGAGTGTGAGTGATTTAGTCCTGAGTGTGAGTGAGTTAGTGTGTTACTGAGAGTGAGAGAGTTAGTGTGTTACTGAGTGTGAGTGAGTTAGTGTGTTACTGACTGTGAGTGAGTTAGTCCTGAGTGTGAGTGAGTTAGTGTGTTACTGAGTGTGAGAGAGTTAGTGTGTTACTGAGAGTGAGAGAGTTAGTCCTGAGTGTCAGTGAGTTCGTGTGTTACTGAGTGTGAGTGAGTTAGTGTGTTACTGAGTGTGAGTGAGTTAGTGTGTTACTGAGAGTGAGAGAGTTAGTGTGGTACTGTGAGTGAGAGAGTTTGTCCTGAGTCTGAGTGAGTTAGTGTGTTACTGAGTGTGAGTGAGTTAGTGTGTTACTGAGTGTGAGTGAGTTAGTGTGTTACTGAGTGTGAGAGAGTTAGTCCTGAGAGTGAGTGAGTTAGTGTGTTACTGAGAGTGAGTGAGTTAGTGTGTTACTGAGAGTGAGAGAGTTAGTGTGTTACTGAGTGTGAGTGAGTTAGTGTGTTACTGAGAGTGAGAGAGTTAGTCCTGAGAGTGAGTGAGTTAATGTGTTACTGAGAGTGAGAGAGCTAGTCCTGAGTGTGAGAGAGTTAGTGGGTTACTGTGTGTGAGAGAGTTAGTCCTGATTGTGAGTGAGTTAGTGTGTTACTGAGAGTGAGAGATTTAGTTTGTTACTGAGTGTTAGTGAGTTAGTGTGTTACTGAGTGTGAGTGAGTTAATGTGTTACTGAGTGTGAGTGAGTTAGTCCTGAGTGTGAGTGTGTTAGTATGTTACTGAGAGTGAGAGAGTTAGTGTGTTACTGAGTGTGAGGGAGTTAGTGTGTTACTGAGTGTGAGTGAGTTAGTCCTGAGTGTGAGTGAGTTAGTGTGTCACTGAGTGTGAGAGAGTTAGTCCTGAGTGTGTTAGTTAGTGTGTTACTGAGTGTGAGTGAGTTTGTGTGTTACTGAGAGTGAGGGAGTTAGTCCAGAGTGTGAGTGAGTTAGTGTGTTACTGAGAGTGAGAGAGTTAGTGTGTTACTGAGAGTGAGAGAGTTAGTGTGTTACTGATTGTGAGAGAGTTAGTGTGTTACTGAGTGTGAGAGTTTTAGTCCTGAGTGTGAGTGAGTTAGTGTGTTACTGAGTGTGGGAGAGTTAGTCCTGAGTGTGAGTGAGTTAGTGTGTTACTGAGTGTGAGAGAGTTAGTGTGTTACTGAGTGTGAGAGAGTTAGTCCTGAGTGTGAGTGAGTTAGTGTGTTACTGGATGTGAGAGAGTTAGTGTGTTACTGAGAGTGAGAAAGTTAGTCCTGAGTGTGAGTGAGTTAGTGTGTTACTGAGTGTGAGAGAGTTAGTGTGTTACTGAGAGTGAGAGAGTTAGTGATGAGTGTGAGTGTGTTAGTGTGTTTCTGAGTGTGAGTGAGTTATTGTGTTACTGAGAGTGAGAGAGTTAGTCCTGAGTGTGAGTGAGTTAGTGTGTTACTGAGTGTGGGAGAGTTAGTCCTGAGTGTGAGTGAGTTAGTGTGTTACTGCGTGTGAGAGAGTTAGTGTGTTACTGAGTGTGAGAGAGTTAGTGTGTTACTGAGAGTGAGAGAGTTAGTCCTGAGTGTGAGTGAGTTAGTGTGTTACTGAGTGTGAGAGAGTTAGTCCTGAGTGTGAGTGAGTTAGTGTGTTACTGAGAGTGAGAGAGTTAGTGTGTTACTGAGTGTGAGTGAGTTAGTGTGTTACTGAGTGTGAGAGAGTTAGTCCTGAGTGTGAGTGAGTTAGTGTGTTACTGAGAGTGAGAGAGTTAGTCCTGAGTGTGAGTGAGTTAGTGTGTTACTGAGTGTGGGAGAGTTAGTCCTGAGTGTGAGTGAGTTAGTGTGTTACTGAGAGTGCGAGAGTTAGTGTGTTACTGAGTGTGAGTGAGTTTGTGTGTTACTGAGTGTGAGTGACTTAGTGTGTTACTGAGCGTGAGATAGTCCTGAGTGTGAGTGAGTTAGTGTGTTACTGAGTGTGAGTGTTAGTCCTGAGTGTGAGAGAGTTAGTGTGTTACTGAGTGTGAGAGAGTTAGTAATGAGTGTGATTGAGTTAGTGTGTTACTGAGAGTGAGAGAGTTAGTGTGTTACTGAGAGTGAGAGAGTTAGCGTGTTACTGAGTGTGAGAGAGTTAGTCCTGAGTGTGAGTGAGTTAGTCCTGCGTGTGAGTGAGTTAGTGTGTTACTGAGTGTGAGTGAGTTAGTCCTGAGTGTGAGTGAGTTAGTGTGTTACTGAGAGTGAGAGAGTTAGTCCTGAGTGTGAGTGAGTTAGTGTGTTACTGAGTGTGAGTGAGTTAATGTGTTACTGAGTGTGAGTGAGTTAATGTGTTACTGAGATTGAGAGAGATGGTCCTGAGCGTGAGTGAGTAAGTGTGTTACTGAGTGTGAGTGAGTTAGTGTGTTACTGAGTGTGAGTGAGTTAGTGTGTTACTGAGTGTGAGTGAGTTAGTGAGTTACTGAGAGTGAGAGAGTTAGTGTGTTACTGAGAGTGAGAGAGTTAGTCCTGAGTGTGAGTGAGTTAGTGTGTTACTGAGTGTGAGTGAGTTAGTGTGTTACTGAGTGTGAGTGAGTTAGTGTGTTACTGAGAGTGAGACAGTTAGTCCTGAGAGTGAGTGAGTTAGTGTGTTACTGAGAGTGAGTGAGTTAGTGTGTTACTGAGAGTGAGAGAGTTAGTGTGTTACTGAGTGTGAGTTAGTTAGTGTGTTTCTGAGTGTGAGAGAGTTAGTCCTGAGAGTGAGTGAGTTAATGTGTTACTGAGAGTTGGAGAGTTAGTCCTGAGTGTGAGTGAGTTAGTGTGTTACTGAGAGTGAGAGAGCTAGTCCTGAGTGTGAGAGAGTTAGTGTTTTACTGAGTGTGAGAGAGTTAGTCCTCAGTGTGAGTTAGCGTGTTACTGAGAGTGAGAGAGATAGTGTGTTACTGAGTGTGAGTGAGTTAATGTGTTACTGAGTGTGAGTGAGTTAGTGTGTTACTGAGTGTGAGTGAGTTAGTCCTGAGTGTGAGTGAGTTAGTGTGTTACTGAGTGTGAGTGAGTTAGTGTGTTACTGAGTGTGAGTGAGTTAGTCCTGAGTTTGAGTGAGTTAGTCCTGAGTTTGAGTGAGTTAGTGTGTTACTGAGTGTGAGAGAGTTAGTCCTGAGTGTGTGAGTTAGTGTGTTACTGAGTGTGAGTGAGTTAGTGTGTTACTGAGATTGAGAGAGTTAGTCCTGAGTGTGAGTGAGTTAGTGTGTTGCTGAGTGTGAGTGAGTTAGTTTGTTACTGAGTGTGAGAGAGTTAGTGTGTTACTGAGAGTGAGAGAGTTAGTGTGTTACTGAGTGTGAGAGCGTTAGTGTGTTACTGAGTGTGAGAGTGTTAGTCCTGAGTGTGAGTGAGTTAGTGTGTTACTGAGTGTGGGAGAGTTAGTCCTGAGTGTGAGTGAGTTAGTGTGTTACTGAGTGTGAGAGAGTTAGTGTGTTACTGACTGTGAGAGAGTTAGTCCTGAGTGTGAGTTAGTGTGTTACTGAGAGTGAGAGAGTTAGTGTGTTACTGAGTGTGAGTGAGTTAATGTGTTACTGAGTGTGAGTGAGTTAGTGTGTTACTGAGTGTGAGTGAGTTAGTCCTGAGTGTGAGTGAGTTAGGGTGTTACTGAGTATGAGTGAGTTAGTGTGTTACCGAGTGTGAGTGAGTTAGTCCTGAGATTGAGTGAGTTAGTGTGTTACTGAGTGTGAGAGAGTTAGTCCTGAGTGTGTGAGTTAGTGTGTTACTGAGTGTGAGTGAGTTAGTGTGTTACTGAGAGTGAGAGAGTTAGTCCTGAGTGTGAGTGAGTTAGTGTGTTGCTGAGTGTGAGTGAGTTAGTGTGTTACTGAGAGTGAGAGAGTTAGTGTGTTACTGAGAGTGAGAGAGTTAGTGTGTTACTGAGTGTGAGTGAGTTAATTTGTTACTGAGTGTGAGTGAGTTAGTGTGTTACTGAGTGTGAGCGAGTTAGTCCTGAGTGTGAGTGAGTTAGGGTGTTACTGAGTGTGAGTGAGTTAGTGTGTTACTGAGTGTGAGAGAGTTAGTGTGTTACTGAGAGTGAGAGAGTTAGTCCTGAGTGTGAGTGAGTTCGTGAGTTACTGAGTGTGAGTGAGTTAGTGTGTTACTGAGTGTGAGTGAGTTAGTGTGTTATTGAGAGTGAGAGAGTTAGTGTGTTACTGAGAGTGAGAGAGTTAGTCCTGAGTCTGAGTGAGTTAGTGTGTTACTGAGTATGAGTGAGTTAGTGTGTTACTGAGTGTGAGTGAGTTAGTGTGTTACTGAGAGTGAGAGAGTTAGTCCTGAGAGTGAGTGAGTTAGTGTGTTACTGAGTGTGAGTGAGTTAGTGTGTTACTGAGTGTGAGAGAGTTAGTCCTGAGAGTGAGTGAGTTAATGTGTTACTGAGAGTGAGAGAGTTAGTCCTGAGTGTGAGTGAGTTAATGTGTTACTGAGAGTGAGAGAGCTAGTCCTGAGTGTGAGAGAGTTAGTGGGTTACTGTGTGTGAGAGAGTTAGTCCTGATTGTGAGTGAGTTAGTGTGTTACTGAGAGTGAGAGAGTTAGTTTGTTACTGAGTGTTAGTGAGTTAGTGTGTTACTGAGTGTGAGTGAGTTAATGTGTTACTGAGTGTGAGTGATTTAGTCCTGAGTGTGAGTGAGTTAGTGTGTTACTGAGAGTGAGAGAGTTAGTGTGTTACTGAGTGTGAGTGAGTTAGTGTGTTACTGAGTGTGAGTGAGTTAGTCCTGAGTGTGAGTGTGTTAGTGTGTTACTGAGTGTGAGAGAGTTAGTCCTGAGTGTGTTAGTTAGTGTGTTACTGAGTGTGAGTGAGTTTGTGTGTTACTGAGAGTGAGGGAGTTAGTCCTGAGTGTGAGTGAGTTAGTGTGTTACTGAGAGTGAGAGAGTTAGTGTGTTACTGAGAGTGAGAGAGTTAGTGTGTTACTGAGTGTGAGATAGTTAGTGTGTTACTGAGTGTGAGAGTTTTAGTCCTGAGTGTGAGTGAGTTAGTGTGTTACTGAGTGCGGGAGAGTTAGTCCTGAGTGTGAGTGAGTTAGTGTGTTACTGAGTGTGAGAGAGTTAGTGTGTTACTGAGTGTGAGAGAGTTAGTCCTGAGTGTGAGTGAGTTAGTGTGTTACTGAGAGTGAGGGAGTTAGTCCTGAGTGTGAGTGAGTTAGTGTGTTACTGAGAGTGAGAGAGTTAGTGTGTTACTGAGAGTGAGAGAGTTAGTGTGTTACTGAGTGTGAGAGAGTTAGTGTGTTACTGAGTGTGAGAGTTTTAGTCCTGAGTGTGAGTGAGTTAGTGTGTTACTGAGTGTGGGAGAGTTAGTCCTGAGTGTGAGTGAGTTAGTGTGTTACTGAGTGTGAGAGAGTTAGTGTGTTACTGAGTGTGAGAGAGTTAGTCCTGAGTGTGAGTTAGTTAGTGTGTTACTGGATGTGAGAGAGTTAGTGTGTTACTGAGAGTGAGAGAGTTAGTGCTGAGTGTGAGTGTGTTAGTGTGTTACTGAGTCTGAGTGAGTTATTGTGTTACTGAGAGTGAGAGAGTTAGTCCTGAGTGTGAGTGAGTTAGTGTGTTACTGAGTGTGGGAGAGTTAGTCCTGATTGTGAGTGAGTTAGTGTGTGACTGCGTGTGAGAGAGTTAGTGTGTTACTGAGTGTGAGAGAGTTCGTGTGTTACTGAGATTGAGAGAGTTAGTCCTGAGTGTGAGTGAGTTAGTGAGTTACTGAGTGTGAGAGAGTTAGTCCTGAGTGTGAGTGAGTTAGTGTGTTACTGAGAGTGAGAGAGTTAGTGTGTTACTGAGTGTGAGTGAGTTAGTGTGTTACTGAGTGTGAGAGAGTTAGTCCTGAGTGTGAGTGAGTTAGTGTGTTACTGAGAGTGAGAGAGTTAGTCCTGAGTGTGAGTGAGTTAGTGTGTTACTGAGTGTGGGAGAGTTAGTCCTGAGTGTGAGTGAGTTAGTGTGTTACTGAGAGTGCGAGAGTTAGTGTGTTACTGAGTGTGAGTGAGTTTGTGTGTTACTGAGTGTGAGTGACTTAGTGTGTTACTGAGCGTGAGATAGTCCTGAGTGTGACTGAGTTAGTGTGTTACTGAGTGTGAGTGTTAGTCCTGAGTGTGAGAGAGTTAGTGTGTTACTGAGTGTGAGAGAGTTAGTAATGAGTGTGAGTGAGTTAGTGTGTTACTGAGAGTGAGAGAGTTAGTGTGTTACTGAGAGTGAGAGAGTTAGCGTGTTACTGAGTGTGAGAGAGTTAGTCCTGAGTGTGAGTGAGTTAGTCCTGCGTGTGAGTGAGTTAGTGTGTTACTGATGTGAGTGAGTTAGTCCTGAGTGTGAGTGAGTTAGTGTGTTACTGAGAGTGAGAGAGTTAGTCCTGAGTGTGAGTGAGTTAGTGTGTTACTGAGTGTGAGTGAGTTAATGTGTTACTGACATTGAGAGAGATGGTCCTGAGCGTGAGTGAGTAAGTGTGTTACTGAGTATGAGTGAGTTAGTGTGTTACTGAGTGTGAGTGAGTTAGTGTGTTACTGAGTGTGAGATTGTTAGTGTGTTACTGAGTGTGAGAGAGTTAGTCATGAGTGTGAGTGAGTTAGTGTGTTACTGAGTGTGAGTGAGTTAGTGTGTTACTGAGTGAGAGTGAGTAAGTCCTGAGTGTGAGTGAGTTAGTGTGTTACTGAGTGCGAGTGAGTTAGTGTGTTACTGAGTGTGAGAGAGTTACTATGTTACTGAGTGTGAGAGAGTTAGTGTGTTACCGAGAGTGAGTGAGTGTGTGTTACTGAGAGTGAGAGAGTTAGTCCTGATTGCGAGTGAGTTAGTGTGTTACTGAGTGTGAGAGAGTTAGTCCTGAGTGTGAGAGAGTTAGTGTGTTACTGACTGTGAGTGAGTTAGTCCTGAGTGTGAGTGAGTTAGTGTGTTACTGAGAGTGAGAGAGTTAGTCCTGAGTGTGAGTGAGTTAGTGTGTTACTGAGTGTGAGAGAGTTAGTCCTGAGAGTGAGTGAGTTAGTGTGTTACTGAGAGTGAGTGAGTTAGTGTGTTACTGAGTGTGAGTGAGTTAGTGTGTTACTGAGCGTGAGTTAGTCCTCAGTGTGAGTGAGTTAGTGTGTTACTGAGTGTGAGTGTTAGT
Source organism: Cetorhinus maximus (assembly GCF_964194155.1). Classification (NCBI taxonomy): domain Eukaryota; kingdom Metazoa; phylum Chordata; class Chondrichthyes; order Lamniformes; family Cetorhinidae; genus Cetorhinus; species Cetorhinus maximus. The sequence continues at coordinate 65,957 of NW_027596694.1, forward strand.
CCTGAGTGTGAGAGATTTAGTGTGTTACTGAGTGTGAGTTAGTCCTGAGTGTGAGTGAGTTAGTGTGTTACTGAGTGTGAGTTAGTCCTGAGAGTGAGAGAGTTAGTGTCTTACTGAGTGTGAGTGTTAGTCCTGAGTGTGAGTGAGTTAATGCATTACTGAGAGTCAGAGAGTTAATCCTGAGTGTGAGTGAGTTAGTGTGTTACTGAGTGTGAGAGAGTTAGTCCTGAGTGTGAGAGAGTTACTGTGTTACTGAGTGTGAAAGAGTTAGTCCTGAGTGTGAGTGAGTTAGTGTGTTACTGAGTGTGAGAGAGTTAGTCCTGAGTGTGAGTGAGTTAGTGTGTTACTGAGAGTGAGAGAGTTAGTGTGTTACTGAGTGTGTGAGTTAGTGTGTTACTGAGTGTGAGTGAGTTAGTGTGTTACTGATTGTGAGTGAGTTGGTGTGTTACTGAGTGTGAGTCAGTTAGTCCTGAGTGTGAGTGAGTTAGTGTGTTACTGAGTGTGAGTGAGTTAGTGTGTAACTGAGTGTGAGTGAGTTAGTTCTGAGTGTGAGTGAGTTAGTGTGTTACTGAGAGTGAGAGAGTTAGTGTGTTACTGAGAGTGAGAGAGTTAGTGTGTTACTGAGTGTGAGAGAGTTAGTGTGTTACTGAGTGTGATTGAGTTAGTGTGTTACTGAGTGTGAGTGAGTTAGTGTGTTACTGAGAGTGAAGAGTTAGTCCTGAGTGTGAGTGAGTTAGTGTGTTACTGAGTGTGATTGAGTTAGTCCTGAGTGTGTGAGTTAGTGAGTTACTGAGCGTGAGAGTGTTAGTCCTGAGTGTGATTGAGTTAGTGTGTTACTGAGTGTGAGAGAGTTAGTGTGTTACTGAGTGTGAGAGAGTTAGTCCTGAGTGTGAGTGAGTTAGTGTGTCACTGAGTGTGAGAGAGTTTGTCCTGAGTGTGCGTGAGTTAGTCTGTTACTGAGTGTGAGTAAGTTAGTGTGTTACTGAGTTTGAGAGAGTTTGTCCTGAGTGTGAGTGAGTTAGTGTGTTACTGAGTGTGAGCGAGTTAGTGTGTTACCGAGAGTGAGAGTGTTAGTGTGTTACTGAGCGTGAGAGAGTTAGACCTGAGTGTGAGTGAGTTAGTGTGTTACTGAGTGTGAGTGAGTTAGTCTGTTTCTGAGTGTGAGTGAGTTAGTGTGTTACTGAGAGTGAGAGAGTTAGTCCTGAGAGTGAGTGAGTTAGTGTGTTACTGAGTGTGAGTGATTTAGTGTGTTACTGAGTGTGAGAGAGTTAGTCCTGAGAGTGAGTGAGTTAGTGTGTTACTGAGAGTGAGTGAGTTAGTGTGTTACTGAGAGTGAGAGTTTTAGTGTGTTACTGAGTGTGAGTGAGTTAGTGTGTTACTGAGTCTGAGAGAGTTAGTCCTGAGAGTGAGTGAGTTAATGTGTTGCTGAGTGTGAGAGAGTTAGTCCTGAGTATGTTAGTTAGTGTGTTACTGAGTGTGAGAGAGTTAGTGTGTTACTGAGAGTGAGGGAGTTAGTCCTGAGTGTGAGTGAGTTAGTGTGTTACTGAGAGTGAGAGAGTTAGTCTGTTACTGAGAGTGAGAGAGTTAGTGTGTTTCTGAGTGTTAGAGAGTTAGTGTGTTACTGAGTGTGAGAGTGTTAGTCCTGAGTGTGATTGGGTTAGTGTGTTACTGAGTGTGGGAGAGTTAGTCCTGAGTGTGAGTGAGTTAGTGTGTTACTGAGTGTGAGAGAGTTAGTGTGTTACTGAGTGTGAGAGAGTTAGTCCTGAGTGTGAGTGAGTTAGTGTGTTACAGAGTGTGAGTGAGTTAGTGTGTTACTGAGAGTGAGAGAGCTAGTCCTGAGTGTGAGAGAGTTAGTGTTTTACTGAGTGTGAGAGAGTTAGTCCTGAGTGTGAGTTAGCGTGTTACTGAGAGTGAGAGAGTTAGTGTGTTACTGAGTGTGAGTGAGTTAATGTGTTACTGAGTGTGAGTGAGTTAGTGTGTTACTGAGTGTGAGTGAGTTAGTCCTGAGTGTGAGTGAGTTAGTGTGTTACTGAGTGTGAGTGAGTTAGTGTGTTACTGAGTGTGAGTGAGTTAGTCCTGAGTTTGAGTGAGTTAGTCCTGAGTTTGAGTGAGTTAGTGTGTTACTGAGTGTGAGAGAGTTAGTCCTGAGTGTGTGAGTTAGTGTGTTACTGAGTGTGAGTGAGTTAGTGTGTTACTGAGATTGAGAGAGTTAGTCCTGAGTGTGAGTGAGTTAGTGTGTTGATGAGTGTGAGTGAGTTAGTTTGTTACTGAGTGTGAGAGAGTTAGTGTGTTACTGAGAGTGAGAGAGTTAGTGTGTTACTTAGTGTGAGAGAGTTAGTGTGTTACTGAGTGTGAGAGTGTTAGTCCTGAGTGTGAGTGAGTTAGTGTGTTACTGAGTGTGGGAGAGTTAGTCCTGAGTGTGAGTGAGTTAGTGTGTTACTGAGTGTGAGAGAGTTATTGTGTTACTGACTGTGAGAGAGTTAGTCCTGAGTGTGAGTTAGTGTGTTACTGAGATTGAGAGAGTTAGTGTGTTACTGAGTGTGAGTGAGTTAATGTGTTACTGAGTGTGAGTGAGTTAGTGTGTTACTGAGTGTGAGTGAGTTAGTCCTGAGTGTGAGTGAGTTAGGGTGTTACTGAGTGTGAGTGAGTTAGTGTGTTACCGAGTGTGAGTGAGTTAGTCCTGAGATTGAGTGAGTTAGTGTGTTACTGAGTGTGAGAGAGTTAGTCCTGAGTGTGTGAGTTAGTGTGTTACTGAGTGTGAGTGAGTTAGTGTGTTACTGAGAGTGAGAGAGTTAGTCCTGAGTGTGAGTGAGTTAGTGTGTTGCTGAGTGTGAGTGAGTTAGTGTGTTACTGAGAGTGAGAGAGTTAGTGTGTTACTGAGAGTGAGAGAGTTAGTGTGTTACTGAGTGTGAGAGAGTTAGTGTGTTACTGAGTGTGAGAGTGTTAGTCCTGAGTGTGAGTGAGTAAGTGTGTTACTGAGTGTGGGAGAGTTAGTCATGAGTGTGAGTGAGTTAGTGTGTTACTGAGTGTGAGAGAGTTAGTGTGTTACTGAGTGTGAGAGAGTTAGTCCTGAGTGTGAGTGAGTTAGTGTGTAACTGAGTGTGAGTGAGTTAGTGTGTTACTGAGAGTGAGAGAGTTAGTCCTGAGTGTGAGTGAGTTAGTGTGTTACTGAGTGTGAGAGAGTTAGTGTGTTACTGAGAGTCAGAGAGTTAGTCATGAGTGTGAGAGAGTTAGTGTGTTACTGAGTGTGAGTGAGTTAGTGTGTAACTGAGAGTGAGAGAGTTAGTACTGAGTGTGAGTAAGTTAGTGTGTTACTGAGTGTGGGAGATTTAATCCTGATTGTGAGTGAGTTAGTGTGTTACTGAGTGTGGGAGAGTTTGTCCTGAGTGTGAGTGAGTTAGTGTGTTACTGAGTGTGAGAGAGTTAGTGTGTTACTGAGTGTGAGAGAGTTAGTCCTGAGTGTGAGTGAGTTAGTGTGTTACTGAGAGTGAGAGAGTTAGTCCTGAGTGTGAGTGAGTTAGTGTGTTGCTGAGTGTGAGTGAGTTAGTGTGTTACTGAGAGTGAGAGAGTTAGTGTGTTACTGAGAGTGAGAGAGTTAGTGTGTTACTGAGTGTGAGAGAGTTAGTGTGTTACTGAGTGTGAGAGTGTTAGTCCTGAGTGTGAGTGAGTAAGTGTGTTACTGAGTGTGGGAGAGTTAGTCCTGAGTGTGAGTGAGTTAGTGTGTTACTGAGTGTGAGAGAGTTAGTGTGTTACTGAGTGTGAGAGAGTTAGTCCTGAGTGTGAGTGAGTTAGTGTGTAACTGAGTGTGAGTGAGTTAGTGTGTTACTGAGAGTGAGAGAGTTAGTCCTGAGTGTGAGTGAGTTAGTGTGTTACTGAGTGTGAGAGAGTTAGTGTGTTACTGAGAGTCAGAGAGTTAGTCATGAGTGTGAGAGAGTTAGTGTGTTACTGAGTGTGAGTGAGTTAGTGTGTTACTGAGAGTGAGAGAGTTAGTACTGAGTGTGAGTAAGTTAGTGTGTTACTGAGTGTGGGAGATTTAATCCTGATTGTGAGTGAGTTAGTGTGTTACTGAGTGTGGGAGAGTTTGTCCTGAGTGTGAGTGAGTTAGTGTGTTACTGAGTGTGAGAGAGTTAGTGTGTTACTGAGTTTGAGAGAGTTAGTCCTGAGTGTGAGTGAGTTAGTGTGTAACTGAGTGTGAGATAGTTAGTGTGTTACTGAGAGTGAGAGAGTTAGTCCTGAGTGTGAGTGAGTTAGTGTGTTACTGAGTGTGAGAGAGTTAGTGTGTTACTGAGAGTGAGAGAGTTAGTCATGAGTGTGAGAGAGTTAGTGTGTTACTGAGTGTGAGTGAGTTAGTGTGTTACTGAGAGTGAGAGAGTTAGTACTGAGTGTGAGTAAGTTAGTGTGTTACTGAGTGTGGGAGATTTAGTCCTGAGTTTGAGTGAGTTAGTGTGTTACTGAGTGTGAGAGAGTTAGTGTGTTACTGAGTGTGAGAGAGTTAGTGTGTTACTGAGAGTGAGAGAGTTAGTCCTGAGTGTGAGTGAGTTAGTGTGTTACTGAGTGTGAGAGAGTTAGTCCTGAGTGTGAGTGAGTTAGTGTGTTACTGAGAGGGAGAGAGTTAGTGTGTTACTGAGTGTGAGTGAGATAGTGTGTTACTGAGAGTGAGAGAGTTAGTCCTGAGTGTGAGTGAGTTAGTGTGTTACTGAGAGTGAGAGAGTTAGTCCTGAGTGTGAGTGAGTTAGTGTGTTACTGAGGGTGGGAGAGTTAGTCCTGAGTGTGAGTGAGTTAATGTGTTAATGAGAGTGAGAGAGTTAGTGTGTTACTGAGTGTGAGTGAGTTAGTGTGTTACTGAGTGTGAGTGAGTTAGTGTGTTACTGAGCGTGAGTTAGTCCTCAGTGTGAGTGAGTTAGTGTGTTACTGAGTGTGAGTGTTAGTCCTGAGTGTGAGAGATTTAGTGTGTTACTGAGTGTGAGTTAGTCCTGAGTGTGAGTGAGTTAGTGTGTTACTGAGTGTGAGTTTGTCCTGAGAGTGAGAGAGTTAGTGTCTTACTGAGTGTGAGTGTTAGTCCTGAGTGTGAGTGAGTTAATGCATTACTGAGAGTCAGAGAGTTAATCCTGAGTGTGAGTGAGTTAGTGTGTTACTGAGTGTGAGAGAGTTAGTCCTGAGTGTGAGAGAGTTACTGTGTTACTGAGTGTGAAAGAGTTAGTCCTGAGTGTGAGTGAGTTAGTGTGTTACTGAGTGTGAGAGAGTTAGTCCTGAGTGTGAGTGAGTTAGTGTGTTACTGAGAGTGAGAGAGTTAGTGTGTTACTGAGTGTGTGAGTTAGTGTGTTACTGAGTGTGAGTGAATTAGTGTGTTACTGATTGTGAGTGAGTTGGTGTGTTACTGAGTGTGAGTCAGTTAGTCCTGAGTGTGAGTGAGTTAGTGTGTTACTGAGTGTGAGTGAGTTAGTGTGTAACTGAGTGTGAGTGAGTTAGTTCTGAGTGTGAGTGAGTTAGTGTGTTACTGAGAGTGAGAGAGTTAGTGTGTTACTGAGAGTGAGAGAGTTAGTGTGTTACTGAGTGTGAGAGAGTTAGTGTGTTACTGAGTGTGATTGAGTTAGTGTGTTACTGAGTGTGAGTGAGTTAGTGTGTTACTGAGAGTGAAGAGTTAGTCCTGAGTGTGAGTGAGTTAGTGTGTTACTGAGTGTGATTGAGTTAGTCCTGAGTGTGTGAGTTAGTGAGTTACTGAGCGTGAGAGTGTTAGTCCTGAGTGTGAGTGAGTTAGTGTGTTACTGAGTGTGAGAGAGTTAGTGTGTTACTGAGTGTGAGAGAGTTAGTCCTGAGTGTGAGTGAGTTAGTGTGTCACTGAGTGTGAGAGAGTTTGTCCTGAGTGTGCGTGAGTTAGTCTGTTACTGAGTGTGAGTAAGTTAGTGTGTTACTGAGTTTGAGAGAGTTTGTCCTGAGTGTGAGTGAGTTAGTGTGTTACTGAGTGTGAGCGAGTTAGTGTGTTACCGAGAGTGAGAGTGTTAGTGTGTTACTGAGCGTGAGAGAGTTAGACCTGAGTGTGAGTGAGTTAGTGTGTTACTGAGTGTGAGTGAGTTAGTCTGTTTCTGAGTGTGAGTGAGTTAGTGTGTTACTGAGAGTGAGAGAGTTAGTCCTGAGAGTGAGTGAGTTAGTGTGTTACTGAGTGTGAGTGATTTAGTGTGTTACTGAGTGTGAGAGAGTTAGTCCTGAGAGTGAGTGAGTTAGTGTGTTACTGAGAGTGAGTGAGTTAGTGTGTTACTGAGAGTGAGAGTGTTAGTGTGTTACTGAGTGTGAGTGAGTTAGTGTGTTACTGTGTCTGAGAGAGTTAGTCCTGAGAGTGAGTGAGTTAATGTGTTGCTGAGTGTGAGAGAGTTAGTCCTGAGTATGTTAGTTAGTGTGTTACTGAGTGTGAGAGAGTTAGTGTGTTACTGAGAGTGAGGGAGTTAGTCCTGAGTGTGAGTGAGTTAGTGTGTTACTGAGAGTGAGAGAGTTAGTCTGTTACTGAGAGTGAGAGAGTTAGTGTGTTTCTGAGTGTTAGAGAGTTAGTGTGTTACTGAGTGTGAGAGTGTTAGTCCTGAGTGTGAGTGGGTTAGTGTGTTACTGAGTGTGGGAGAGTTAGTCCTGAGTGTGAGTGAGTTAGTGTGTTACTGAGTGTGAGAGAGTTAGTGTGTTACTGAGTGTGAGAGAGTTAGTCCTGAGTGTGAGTGAGTTAGTGTGTTACAGAGTGTGAGTGAGTTAGTGTGTTACTGAGAGTGAGAGAGCTAGTCCTGAGTGTGAGAGAGTTAGTGTTTTACTGAGTGTGAGAGAGTTAGTCCTGAGTGTGAGTTAGCGTGTTACTGAGAGTGAGAGAGTTAGTGTGTTACTGAGTGTGAGCGAGTTAATGTGTTACTGAGTGTGAGTGAGTTAGTGTGTTACTGAGTGTGAGTGAGTTAGTCCTGAGTGTGAGTGAGTTAGTGTGTTACTGAGTGTGAGTGAGTTAGTGTGTTACTGAGTGTGAGTGAGTTAGTCCTGAGTTTGAGTGAGTTAGTCCTGAGTTTGAGTGAGTTAGTGTGTTACTGAGTGTGAGAGAGTTAGTCCTGAGTGTGTGAGTTAGTGTGTTACTGAGTGTGAGTGAGTTAATGTGTTACTGAGTGTGAGTGAGTTAGTGTGTTACTGAGTGTGAGTGAGTTAGTCCTGAGTGTGAGTGAGTTAGGGTGTTACTGAGTGTGAGTGAGTTAGTGTGTTACCGAGTGTGAGTGAGTTAGTCCTGAGATTGAGTGAGTTAGTGTGTTACTGAGTGTGAGAGAGTTAGTCCTGAGTGTGTGAGTTAGTGTGTTACTGAGTGTGAGTGAGTTAGTGTGTTACTGAGAGTGAGAGAGTTAGTCCTGAGTGTGAGTGAGTTAGTGTGTTGCTGAGTGTGAGTGAGTTAGTGTGTTACTGAGAGTGAGAGAGTTAGTGTGTTACTGAGAGTGAGAGAGTTAGTGTGTTACTGAGTGTGAGAGAGTTAGTGTGTTACTGAGTGTGAGAGTGTTAGTCCTGAGTGTGAGTGAGTAAGTGTGTTACTGAGTGTGGGAGAGTTAGTCATGAGTGTGAGTGAGTTAGTGTGTTACTGAGTGTGAGAGAGTTAGTGTGTTACTGAGTGTGAGAGAGTTAGTCCTGAGTGTGAGTGAGTTAGTGTGTAACTGAGTGTGAGTAAGTTAGTGTGTTACTGAGAGTGAGAGAGTTAGTCCTGAGTGTGAGTGAGTTAGTGTGTTACTGAGTGTGAGAGAGTTAGTGTGTTACTGAGAGTCAGAGAGTTAGTCATGAGTGTGAGAGAGTTAGTGTGTTACTGAGTGTGAGTGAGTTAGTGTGTTACTGAGAGTGAGAGAGTTAGTACTGAGTGTGAGTAAGTTAGTGTGTTACTGAGTGTGGGAGATTTAATCCTGATTGTGAGTGAGTTAGTGTGTTACTGAGTGTGGGAGAGTTTGTCCTGAGTGTGAGTGAGTTAGTGTGTTACTGAGTGTGAGAGAGTTAGTGTGTTACTGAGTGTGAGAGAGTTAGTCCTGAGTGTGAGTGAGTTAGTGTGTAACTGAGTGTGAGTGAGTTAGTGTGTTACTGAGAGTGAGAGAGTTAGTCCTGAGTGTGAGTGAGTTAGTGTGTTACTGAGTGTGAGAGAGTTAGTGTGTTACTGAGAGTGAGAGAGTTAGTCATGAGTGTGAGAGAGTTAGTGTGTTACTGAGTGTGAGTGAGTTAGTGTGTTACTGAGAGTGAGAGAGTTAGTACTGAGTGTGAGTAAGTTAGTGTGTTACTGAGTGTGGGAGATTTAGTCCTGAGTTTGAGTGAGTTAGTGTGTTACTGAGTGTGAGAGAGTTAGTGTGTTACTGAGTGTGAGAGAGTTAGTGTGTTACTGAGAGTGAGAGAGTTAGTCCTGAGTGTGAGTGAGTTAGTGTGTTACTGAGTGTGAGAGAGTTAGTCCTGAGTGTGAGTGTGTTAGTGTGTTACTGAGAGGGAGAGAGTTAGTGTGTTACTGAGTGTGAGTGAGATAGTGTGTTACTGAGAGTGAGAGAGTTAGTCCTGAGTGTGAGTGAGTTAGTGTGTTACTGAGAGTGAGAGAGTTAGTCCTGAGTGTGAGCGAGTTAGTGTGTTACTGAGGTTGGGAGAGTTAGTCCTGAGTGTGAGTGAGTTAATGTGTTAATGAGAGTGAGAGAGTTAGTGTGTTACTGAGTGTGAGTGAGTTAGTGTGTTACTGAGTGTGAGTGAGTTAGTGTGTTACTGAGCGTGAGTTAGTCCTCAGTGTGAGTGAGTTAGTGTGTTACTGAGTGTGAGTGTTAGTCCTGAGTGTGAGAGATTTAGTGTGTTACTGAGTGTGAGTTAGTCCTGAGTGTGAGTGAGTTAGTGTGTTACTGAGTGTGAGTTAGTCCTGAGAGTGAGAGAGTTAGTGTCTTACTGAGTGTGAGTGTTAGTCCTGAGTGTGAGTGAGTTAATGCATTACTGAGAGTCAGAGAGTTAATCCTGAGTGTGAGTGAGTTAGTGTGTTACTGAGTGTGAGAGAGTTAGTCCTGAGTGTGAGAGAGTTACTGTGTTACTGAGTGTGAAAGAGTTAGTCCTGAGTGTGAGTGAGTTACTGTGTTACTGAGTGTGAGAGAGTTAGTCCTGAGTGTGAGTGAGTTAGTGTGTTACTGAGAGTGAGAGAGTTAGTGTGTTACTGAGTGTGTGAGTTAGTGTGTTACTGAGTGTGAGTGAGTTAGTGTGTTACTGATTGTGAGTGAGTTGGTGTGTTACTGAGTGTGAGTCAGTTAGTCCTGAGTGTGAGTGAGTTAGTGTGTTACTGAGTGTGAGTGAGTTAGTGTGTAACTGAGTGTGAGTGAGTTAGTTCTGAGTTTGAGTGAGTTAGTGTGTTACTGAGAGTGAGAGAGTTAGTGTGTTACTGAGAGTGAGAGAGTTAGTGTGTTACTGAGTGTGAGAGAGTTAGTGTGTTACTGAGTGTGATTGAGTTAGTGTGTTACTGAGTGTGAGTGAGTTAGTGTGTTACTGAGAGTGAAGAGTTAGTCCTGAGTGTGAGTGAGTTAGTGTGTTACTGAGTGTGATTGAGTTAGTCCTGAGTGTGTGAGTTAGTGAGTTACTGAGAGTGAGAGAGTTAGTCCTGAGTGTGTGAGTTAGTGTGTTACTGAGTGTGAGAGAGTTAGTGTGTTACTGAGTGTGAGAGAGTTAGTCCTGAGTGTGAGTGAGTTAGTGTGTCACTGAGTGTGAGAGAGTTTGTCCTGAGTGTGCGTGAGTTAGTCTGTTACTGAGTGTGAGTAAGTTAGTGTGTTACTGAGAGTGAGAGAGTTTGTCCTGACTGTGAGTGAGTTAGTGTGTTACTGAGTGTGAGCGAGTTAGTGTGTTACCGAGAGTGAGAGTGTTAGTGTGTTACTGAGCGTGAGAGAGTTAGACCTGAGTGTGAGTGAGTTAGTGTGTTACTGAGTGTGAGAGAGTTAGTCCTGAGTGTGAGAGAGTTAGTGTGTTACTGAGAGTGAGAGAGTTAGTCCTGAGTGTGTGTGAGTTAGTTTGTTACTGAGTGTGAGAGAGTTAGTGTGTTACTGAGAGTGGGAGAGTTAGTCCTGAGTGTGAGTGAGTTAGTGTGTTCCTGAGTGTGAGTGAGTTAGTGTGTTACTGAGTGTGAGTGATTTAGTGTGTTACTGAGAGTGAGAGAGTTAGTGTGTTACTGAGAGTGAGAGAGTTAGTCCTGAGTCTGAGTGAGTTAGTGTGTTACTGAGTGTGAGTGAGTTAGTCTGTTACTGAGTGTGAGTGAGTTAGTGTGTTACTGAGAGTGAGAGAGTTAGTCCTGAGAGTGAGTGAGTTAGTGTGTTACTGAGTGTGAGTGAGTTAGTGTGTTACTGAGTGTGAGAGAGTTAGTCCTGAGAGTGAGTGAGTTAGTGTGTTACTGAGAGTGAGTGAGTTAGTGTGTTACTGAGAGTGAGAGTGTTAGTGTGTTACTGAGTGTGAGTGAGTTAGTGTGTTACTGAGTCTGAGAGAGTTAGTCCTGAGAGTGAGTGAGTTAATGTGTTACTGAGTGTGAGAGAGTTAGTCCTGAGTATGTTAGTTAGTGTGTTACTGAGTGTGAGAGAGTTAGTGTGTTACTGAGAGTGAGGGAGTTAGTCCTGAGTGTGAGTGAGTTAGTGTGTTACTGAGAGTGAGAGAGTTAGTCTGTTACTGAGAGTGAGAGAGTTAGTGTGTTTCTGAGTGTAAGAGAGTTAGTGTGTTACTGAGTGTGAGAGTGTTAGTCCTGAGTGTGAGTGGGTTAGTGTGTTACTGAGTGTGGGAGAGTTAGTCCTGAGTGTGAGTGAGTTAGTGTGTTACTGAGTGTGAGAGAGTTAGTGTGTTACTGAGTGTGAGAGAGTTAGTCCTGAGTGTGAGTGAGTTAGTGTGTTACTGAGTGTGAGTGAGTTAGTGTGTTACTGAGAGTGAGAGAGTTAGTCCTGAGTGTGAGTGAGTTAGTGTGTTACTGATTGTGAGAGAGTTAGTGTGTTACTGAGAGTGAGAGAGTTAGTCATGAGTGTGAGAGAGTTAGTGTGTTACTGAGTGTGAGTGAGTTAGTGTGTTACTGAGAGTGAGAGAGTTAGTCCTGAGTGTGAGTGAGTTAGTGTGTTACTGAGTGTGGGAGAGTTAGTCCTGTGTGTGAGTGAGTTAGTGTGTTACTGAGTGTGAGAGTGTTAGTGTGTTACTGAGTGTGAGAGAGTTAGTGTGTTAATGAGAGTGAGAGAGTTAGTCCTGAGTGTGAGTGAGTTAGTGTGTTACTGAGTGTGAGAGAGTTAGTCCTGAGTGTGAGTGAGTTAGTGTGTTACTGAGAGTGAGAGAATTAGTGTGTTACTGAGTGTGAGTGAGTTAGTGTGTTACTGAGAGTGAGAGAGTTCGTCCTGAGTGTGAGTGAGTTAGTGTGTTACTGAGAGTGAGAGAGTTAGTCCTGAGTGTGAGTGAGTTAGTGTGTTACTGAGGTTGGGAGAGTTAGTCCTGAGTGTGAGTGAGTTAATGTGTTACTGAGAGTGGGAGAGTTAGTCCTGAGTGTGAGTGAGTTAGTGTGTTACTGAGTGTGAGTGAGTTAGATTGTTACTGAGCGTGAGTTAGTCCTCAGTGTGAGTGAGTTAGTGTGTTACTGAGTGTGAGTGTTAGTCCTGAGTGTGAGAGAGTTAGTGTGTTACTGAGTGTGAGTTAGTCCTGGGTGTGAGTGAGTTAGTGTGTTACTGAGTGTGAGTTAGTCCTGAGAGTGTGAGAGTTAGTGTCTTACTGAGTGTGAGTGTTAGTCCTGAGTGTGAGTGAGTTAATGCATTACTGAGAGTGATAGAGTTAGTCCTGAGTGTGAGTTAGTTAGTGTGTTACTGAGTGTGAGAGAGTTAGTCCTGAGTGTGAGAGAGTTAGTGTGTTACTGAGTGTGAGAGAGTTAGTCCTGAGTGTGAGTGAGTTAGTGTGTTACTGAGTGTGAGAGCGTTAGTGTGTTACTGAGTGTGAGTGAGTTAGTCTGTTACTGAGAGTGAGAGAGTTAGTGTGTTACTGAGAGTGAGAGAGTTAGTGTGTTACTGAGTGTGAGAGAGTTAGTGTGTTACTGAGTGTGAGTGAGTTAATGTGTTACTGAGAGTGAAGAGTTAGTCCTGAGTGTGAGTGAGTTAGTGTGTTACTGATTGTGAGTGAGTTAGTCCTGAGTGTGAGTGAGTTAGTGAGTTACTGAGAGTGAGAGTGTTAGTCATGAGTGTGAGTTAGTGTGTTACTGAGTGTGAGAGAGTTAGTGTGTTACTGAGTGTGAGAGAGTTAGTCCTGAGTGTGAGTGAGTTAGTGTGTTACTGAGAGTGAGAGAGTTAGTCCTTAGTGTGAGTGAGTTAGTGTGTTACTGAGTGTGAGAGAGTTAGTCCTGAGTGTGCGTGAGTTAGTCTGTTACTGAGTGTGAGTAAGTTAGTGTGTTACTGAGAGTGAGAGAGTTAGTCCTGAGTGTGAGTGAGTTAGTGTGTTACTGAGTGTGAGCGAGTTAGTGTGTTACCGAGAGTGAGAGTGTTAGTGTGTTTCTGAGAGTGAGAGAGTTAGTCCTGAGTGTGAGTGAGTTAGTGTGTTACTGAGTGTGAGAGAGTTAGTCCTGAGTGTGAGAGAGTTAGTGTGTTACTGAGAGTGAGAGACTTAGTCCTGAGTGTGAGTGAGTTAGTGTGTTACTGAGTGTGAGAGAGTTAGTGTGTTACTGAGAGTGAGAGAGTTAGTCCTGAGTGTGAGTGAGTTCGTGTGTTACTGAGTGTGAGTGAGTTAGTGTGTTACTGAGTGTGAGTGAGTTAGTGTGTTACTGAGAGTGAGAGAGTTAGTGTGTTACTGAGAGTGAGAGAGTTAGTCCTGAGTCTGAGTGAGTTAGTGTGTTACTGAGTGTGAGTGAGTTAGTGTGTTACTGAGTGTGAGTGAGTTAGTGTGTTACTGAGAGTGAGAGAGTTAGTCCTGAGAGTGAGTGAGTTAGTGTGTTACTGAGTGTGAGTGAGTCAGTGTGTTACTGAGTGTGAGAGAGTTAGTCCTGAGAGTGAGTGAGTTAGTGTGTTACTGAGAGTGAGTGAGTTAGTGTGTTACTGAGAGTGAGAGAGTTAGTGTGTTACTGAGTGTGAGTGAGTTAGTGTGTTACTGAGTGTGAGAGAGTTAGTCCTGAGAGTGAGTGAGTTAATGTGTTACTGAGAGTGAGAGAGTTAGTCCTGAGTGTGAGTGAGTTAGTGTGTTACTGAGAGTGAGAGAGCTAGTCCTGAGTGTGAGTGAGTTAGTGGGTTACTGTGTGTGAGAGAGTTAGTCCTGATTGTGAGTGAGTTAGTGTGTTACTGAGAGTGAGAGAGTTAGTTTGTTACTGAGTGTTAGTGAGTTAGTGTGTTACTGAGTGTGAGTGAGTTAATGTGTTACTGAGTGTGAGTGAGTTAGTCCTGAGTGTGAGTGAGTTAGTGTGTTACTGAGAGTGAGAGAGTTAGTGTGTTACTGAGTGTGAGTGAGTTAGTGTGTTACTGAGTGTGAGTGAGTTAGTCATGAGTGTGAGTGAGTTAGTGTGTTACTGAGTTTGAGAGAGTTAGTCCTGAGTGTGTTAGTTAGTGTGTTACTGAGTGTGAGTGAGTTTGTGTGTTACTGAGAGTGAGGGAGTTAGTCCTGAGTGTGAGTGAGTTAATGTGTTACTGAGAGTGAGAGATTTAGTGTGTTACTGAGAGTGAGAGAGTTAGTGTGTTACTGAGTGTGAGAGAGTTAGTGTATTACTGAGTGTGAGAGTTTTAGTCCTGAGTGTGAGTGAGTTAGTGTGTTACTGAGTGTGGGAGAGTTAGTCCTGAGTGTGAGTGAGTTAGTGTGTTACTGAGTGTGAGAGAGTTAGTGTGTTACTGAGTGTGAGAGAGTTAGTCCTGAGTGTGAGTGAGTTAGTGTGTTACTGGATGTGAGAGAGTTAGTGTGTTACTGAGAGTGAGAAAGTTAGTCCTGAGTGTGAGTGAGTTAGTCTGTTACTGAGTGTGAGAGAGTTAGTGTGTTACTGAGAGTGAGAGAGTTAGTGCTGAGTGTGAGTGTGTTAGTGTGTTACTGAGTGTGAGTGAGTTATTGTGTTACTGAGAGTGAGAGAGTTAGTCCTGAGTGTGAGTGAGTTAGTGTGTTACTGAGTGTGGGAGAGTTAGTCCTGAGTTTGAGTGAGTTAGTGTGTTACTGCGTGTGAGAGAGTTAGTGTGTTACTGAGTGTGAGAGAGTTAGTGTGTTACTGAGAGTGAGAGAGTTAGTCCTGAGTGTGAGTGAGTTAGTGTGTTACTGAGTGTGAGAGAGTTAGTCCTGAGTGTGAGTGAGTTAGTGTGTTACTGAGAGTGAGAGAGTTAGTGTGTTACTGAGTGTGAGTGAGTTAGTGTGTTACTGAGTGTGAGAGAGTTAGTCCTGAGTGTGAGTGAGTTAGTGTGTTACTGAGAGTGAGAGAGTTAGTCCTGAGTGTGAGTGAGTTAGTGTGTTACTGAGTGTGGGAGAGTTAGTCCTGAGTGTGAGTGAGTTAGTGTGTTACTGAGTGTGAGTGAGTTAGTGTGTTACTGAGCGTGAGTTAGTCCTCAGTGTGAGTGAGTTAGTGTGTTACTGAGTGTGAGTGTTAGTCCTGAGTGTGAGAGAGTTAGTGTGTTACTGAATGTGAGTTAGTCCTGAGTGTGAGTGAGTTAGTGTGTTACTGAGTGTGAGTTAGTCCTGAGAGTGAGAGTGTTAGTGTCTTACTGAGTGTGATTGTTAGTCCTGAGTGTGAGTGAGTTAATGCATTACTGAGAGTGAGAGAGTTAGTCCTGAGTGTGAGTGAGTTAGTGTGTTACTGAGTGTGAGAGAGTTAGTCCTGAATGTCAGAGAGTTAGTGTGTTACTGAGTGTGAGAGAGTTTGTCCTGAGTGTGAGTGAGTTAGTGTGTTACTGAGATTGAGAGAGTTAGTGTGTTACTGAGTGTGAGTGAGTTAGTGTGTTACTGAGTGTGAGAGAGTTAGTCCTGAGTGTGAGTGAGTTAGTGTGTTACTGAGAGTGAGAGAGTTAGTCCTGAGTGTGAGTGAGTTAGTGTGTTACTGAGAGTGAGTGAGTTAGTCCTCAGTGTGATTGTGTTAGTGCATTACTGAGAGTGAGATAGTTAGTGTGTTACTGAGAGTGAGCGAGTTAGTGTGTTACTGAGAGTGAGAGAGTTAGTCCTGAGTGTGAGAGAGTTAGTGTGTTACTGAGTGTGAGAGAGTTAGTCCTGAGTGTGAGTGAGTTAGTGTGTTACTGAGAGTGAGTGTGTTAGTCCTGAGAGTGAGAGAGTTAGTGTGTTACTGAGTGTGAATGAGTTAGTGTGTTACTGAGTGTGAGAGATTTAGTCCTGAGTGTGAGTGAGTTAGTGTGTTACTGAGTGTGAGAGAGTTAGTCCTGAGTGTGAGTGTGTTAGTGCATTACTGAGAGTGAGAGAGTTAGTGTGTTACTGAGTGTGAGTGTTTGTCCTGAGTGTCAGTGAGCTAGTGTGTTGAGCGAACTATTCCTGAGTGTGAGAGAGCTAGTGTGTTATTGAATTTAAGCGAGTTAGTCCTGAATGTGAGAACTAGTGTGTTACTGAGTGTGAAAGTTAGTCCTGAGTGTGCACAAGCTGACGTGTTACTGAGAGTGAGTGAGTTAGTGTATTATTGAGGGTGACCGAGTTAGTCCTGAGTGTGTGAGCTAGTGTGTTACTGAGTTTCAGAAAGTTAGTCCTGAATGTGAGCGAGCTAGTGTGTTACTGAGTGTGAGCGAGCTAGTGTGTTACTGAATGTGAGTGGGCTAGTGTGTTACTGAGTGTGAGTGAGCTAGTGTGTTACTGAGTGTGAGTGAGCTAGTGTGTTACTGAGTCTGAGCGAGCTAATGTGTTACTGAATGTGAGAGAGTTAGTCCTGTGTGTGAGCGAGTTAGTGTGTTACTGAGTGTGAGTGAGCTAGTGTGTTACTGAATGTGAGTGAGCTAGTGTGTTACTGAGTGTGAGCGAGCTAGTGTGTTACTGAGTGTGAGCGAGCTAGTGTGTTACTGAGTTTGAGTGAGCCAGTGTGTTACTGAGTGTGAGTAAGCTAGTGTGTTACTGAGTTTGAAAGTTAGTACTGAGTGTCAGGAAGCTAGTGTGTTATTGAGTGTAAGCTAGATGGTCCTAAGTGTCAGTGAGCT
This sequence comes from Cetorhinus maximus, assembly GCF_964194155.1. Classification (NCBI taxonomy): domain Eukaryota; kingdom Metazoa; phylum Chordata; class Chondrichthyes; order Lamniformes; family Cetorhinidae; genus Cetorhinus; species Cetorhinus maximus. Next base: position 82,039 of record NW_027596694.1, read on the forward strand.
AGTGTGTTACTGAGTGTGAGAGAGTTAGTCCTGAGTGTGAGCAAGCTAGTGTGTTCCTGAGTGTGAGAAAGTTAGTCCTAAATGTGAGTGAGCTAGTGTGTTACTGAGTTTGAGCGAGCTAGTGTGTTACTGAGTGTGAGTGAGCTAGTGTGTTACTGAGTGTGAGTGAGCTAGTGTGTTACTGAGTGTGAATAAGCTAGTGTGTTACTGAGTGTGAGTGAGCTAGTGTGTTACTGAGTGTGAGTGAGCTAGTGTGTTACTGAGTTTGAAAGTTAGTACTGAGTGTCAGGAAGCTAGTGTGTTATTGAGTGTGAGCTAGATGGTCCTGAGTGTTAGCAAGCTAGTGTGTTACTGAGTGTGAGAGAGTTAGTCCTGAGTGTCAGTGAGCTAGTGTGTTATTGAGTGTGAGCAAGCAAGTGTGTTACTGAGAATGAGAGATCTAGTGTGTTATTGAGTGTGAGCGAGTTAGTCCTGAGTGTGAGTGAGTTAGTGTGTCACTGAATGTGAGTGGGCTAGTGTGTTACTGAGTGTGAGTGAGCTAGTGTGTTACTGAGTGTGAGTGAGCTAGTGTGTTACTGAGTCTGAGCGAGCTAGTGTGTTACTGAGTGTGAGAGAGTTAGTCCTGTGTGTGAGCGAGTTAGTGTGTTACTGAGTGTGAGTGAGCTAGTGTGTTACTGGGTGTGAGCGAGCTAGTGTGTTACTGAGTGTGAGCGAGCTAGTGTGTTACTGCGTTTGAGTGAGCCAGTATGTTACTGAGTGTGAGTAAGCTAGTGTGTTACTGAGTTTGAAAGTTAGTACTGAGTGTCAGGAAGCTAGTGTGTTATTGAGTGTAAGCTAGATGATCCTAAGTGTCAGTGAGCTAGTGTGTTACTGAGTGTGAGAGAGTTAGTCCTGAGTGTGAGCAAGCTAGTGTGTTCCTGAGTGTGAGAAAGTTAGTCCTAAATGTGAGTGAGCTAGTGTGTTACTGAGTGTGAGAGAGTTAGTGTGTTACTGAGTGTGAGTAAGCTAGTGTGTTACTGAGTGTGAGTGAGCTAGTGTGTTACTGAGTGTGAGTGAGCTAGTGTGTTACTGAGTGTGAGTAAGCTAGTGTGTTACTGAGTGTGAGTGAGCTAGTGTGTTACTGAGTTTGAAAGTTAGTACTGAGTGTCAGGAAGCTAGTGTGTTATTGAGTGTGAGCTAGATGGTCCTGAGTGTTAGCAAGCTAGTGTGTTACTGAGTGTGAGAGAGTTAGTCCTGAGTGTTAGCGAGCTAGTGTGTTACTGAGTGTGAGAGAGTTAGTCCTGAGTGTCAGTGAGCTAGTGTGTTATTGAGTGTGAGCAAGCAAGTGTGTTACTGAGAATGAGAGATCTAGTGTGTTATTGAGTGTGAGCAAGCAAGTGTGTTACTGAGAATGAGAGATCTAGTGTGTTATTGAGTGTGAGCGAGTTAGTCCTGAGTGTGAGTGAGTTAGTGTGTTACTGAGTGTGAGCGATTAGTGTGTTACTGAGTGTGACGAGTTAGTCTGTTACTGAGTGTAAGCAAGCTAGTGTGTTACTGAGTGTGAGGAAATTAATCCTGAGTGTGTCCAAGTTAGTGTTACTGAGTGTGAGCAAGATAGTGTGTTACTGAGCATGAGCGAGTTAGTCCTGCGTGTAAGCGAGCGAGTGGTTTACTGAGTGTGAGCAAGTTAGTGTGTGTGTTACTGAGTGTGAGTGAATTAGTTCCGAGTATGAGCAAGCTAGAGTGTTAATGAGTATGAGTGAGTTAGCGTGAATGTGCCTAAATGAGTGAGAATGGCTGGATAGTGGTGTGTGTGACATACACACCTTCACACACTGGATCAGTTAGTGAGGGAGAGTGTTAATGGGTGTGTGAGTCTGTGTATCGGAGATTGTGTGAATGTGTGTATCATTGATTGTGTGTGTGAGAATGTCAGTGAGAGCATCAGTGAGTGTGTATGAGTGGCATGTGCGTGAGAGTGTCAATGAGTGTGTGTGTGTATCATGTGTGAGAGTGTCAGTGAGTGTGTGTGTGAGTGTGTCAGTGAGTATGTGTGAGTGTGTGCATCAGCGGAGTGTCAGTGAGTGTGTGTGTGAGAGTGTCAGTGAGTGTGTGTGTGAGTGTGTCAGTGAGTATGTGTGAGTGTGTGCATCAGCGGAGTGTCAGTGAGTGTGTGTGTGAGAGTGTCAGTGAGTGTGTGTGTGAGTGTGTCAGTGAGTATGTGTGAGTGTGTGCATCAGCGGAGTGTCAGTGAGTGTGTGTGTGAGAGTGTCAGTGAGTGTGTGTGTGAGTGTGTGCATCAGTGGAGTGTCAGTGAGTGTGTGTGTGAGTGTGTCAGTGAGTGTGTGTGTGAGTGTGTGCATCAGCGGAGTGTCAGTGAGTGTGTGTGTGAGTGTGTCAGTGAGTGTGTGAGTGTGTGCATCAGCGGAGTGTCAGTGAGTGTGTGTGTGAGTGTGTCAGTGAGTGTGTGTGTGAGTGTGTGCATCAGCGGAGTGTCAGTGAGTGTGTGTGTGAGAGTGTCAGTGAGTGTGTGTGAGTGTGTGCATCAGCGGAGTGTCAGTGAGTGTGTGTGTGTGTGTGTCAGTGAGTGTGTGTGTGAGTGTGTGCATCAGCGGAGTGTTAGTGAGTGTGTGTGTGTGTGTGTGTGTCAGTGAGTGTGTATGTGTGTCAGTGAGTGTGTGTGTGTGTATGCATCAGCGGAGTGTTAGTGAGTGTGTGTGTGGGTAAGTGTGTGAGAGTGTCAGTGAATGTGTGTGAGTGTGTGCATCAGCGGAGTGTCAGTGAGTGTGTGTGTGAGAGTGTCAGTGAGTGTGCGTGTGGGTAAGTGTGTCAGTGAGTGTGTGTATGAGAGTGTTAGTGAGTGTGTGTGTGAGTGTGTGTATCAGCGGAGTGTCAGTGAGTGTGTGTGTGCGTGTGTATCAGCGGAGTGTTAGTGAGTGTGTGTGTGTGGGTAAGTGTGTCAGTTTATTGTACCTTTCTATTTTAAAGTATGTTGCTTTGTACAGGAGCTGCATTGCTGTGAGAACTGTTCTCTGCCCATTTCACAGCCGCAGTGAATCAAACACTGCTCACGTTGAGAGGGGGAGGTGGTGCTTTGACCCTGGGATGGGGATGGACAGCCTGTCACTGCAGCACTGCAGCTCTTGTGTGACATCAGCAAGTCTATGTAAAGGATATGAATGTATAAAGATTTAAAATCAATGGATAAAAATGAAGTCTGGGATACGGAAAACAATTAAATTATTTCTATGCTCTGGAGCGGCGTGTGTTGGATGATGAGGAAGTTTGTGCGTGAGTGGGGGATGGGGACTCACTATCAGTTTTCACACTGTCACATTGAAGAATCTGTGACAAAGCCAGATGGGTTAGTGTTGTGTCAGTGAGTGACGTCAGTGCCCTATGAATAGTCCCAGCTGCAAGTGAAACTGAGTGCAGTCACTGCAATAAACGCTCAAACAAAAACTGCAGCAGAAATTTCACCAAAACCTGCCCCATTAACTCCTGACCCTACATCTCCCGCTCCTGATGCCCCCAGTAACTGACCGACACTGTGATCGAATCCCCTCAGCGGGCATCCAAACCCTCACCACAGCTGGACCCAGTGACCTTGCCCAATGTCAGGGAGGGCGTTAAGACCGGAATCGTCTTCTGCATTTGACGAGGCTGTTAGTTACTCTTTCACGGGGTGTGGGATTCGCTGGCCGAGCCCAGCATTTATTGCCCACCCCTAATTGCCCTTCAGAAGGTGGTAGTGAGCTGCCTTCTTGAGCCGCTGCAGTCTGTTTGACATTTCTCATACAGTCGGAACAATTGCCTATCTATCCCCGATCTCAGCAGGCAGGGCAGAAACAACCAGGTTACAATAGATAAAAGCTGTTGAAGCTGAAGGGTCATTAGGACTCGAAACGTTAACTGTGTTCCTCTCCGCAGATACTGTCAGACCTGCTGAGTTTTTGCGGGTATTTTTGTTTTATGTTGCAATAGATCTTGAGTCAAAGTTAAGCCAGACTGGGGAAGGATGTCAGATCCCCTACACTGAGGGGAAACAGACACATTTCCCCAACACCCGGGGATAAGTTCAGGACTAAGTCGATCTCTCCAATTCCTGATTGCTTTTATTAGCACATTTATCAATTAATACCATTCAAATACCACCAGCTGCCACAGTGGGATTTAAACCCGTCTCCCCAGAGGATTAAACAGAGCCTCTAGATTATCAGCCCAGCAACATTCGCACTAAACTAGATAACCATATACGTCAACCTGCGTTTCAGGAACTCAGAGAATGCATGGTGTCCAACAAAGGAATCTCTTCTGAGGAGATATTGACGAACCTCGAGTGTTTGATGGGGACAGTGTAGAGGGAGCTTTACTCTGTATCTAACCCCGTGCTGTACCTGTCCTGGGAGTGTTTGATGGGGACAGTGTAGAGGGAGCTTTACTCTGTATCTAACCCCGTGCTGTACCTGTCCTGGGAGTGTTTGATGGGGACAGTGTGGAGGGAGCTTTACTCTGTATCTAACCCCGTGCTGTACCTGTCCTGGGAGTGTTTGATGGGGACAGTGTAGAGGGAGCTTCACTCTGTATCTAACCCCGTGCTGTACCTGTCCTGGGAGTGTTTGATGGGGACAGTGTGGAGGGAGCTTTACTCTGTATCTAACCCCGTGCTGTACCTGTCCTGGGAGTGTTTGATGGGGATGGTGTAGAGGGAGCTTTTACTCTGTACCTAACCCCGTGCTGTACCTGTCCTGGGAGTGTTTGATGGGGACAGTGTAGAGGGAGCTTCACTCTGTATCTAACCCCGTGCTGTACCTGTCCTGGGAGTGTTTGATGGGGACAGTGTGGAGGGAGATTTACTCTGTATCTAACCCCGTGCTGTACCTGTCCTGGGAGTGTTTGATGGGGTTGGTGTAGAGGGAGCTTTTACTCTGTACCTAACCCCGTGCTGTACCTGTCCTGGGAGTGTTTGATGGGGACAGTGTAGAGGGAGCTTTACTCTGTATCTAACCCTGTGCTGTACCTGTCCTGGGAGAGATTGATGGGGACAGTGTAGAGGGAGCTTTACTCTGTATCTAACCCTGTGCTGTACTTGTCCTGGGAGTGTTTGATGGGGACGGTGTAGAGGGAGATTTACTCTCTATCTAACCCCGATCTGTCCAGGGAGTGTTTGATGGGGACAGTGTAGAGGGAGCTTTTACTCTGTACCTAACCCCGTGCTGTACCTGTCCTGGGAGTGTTTGATGTGGACAGTGTAGAGGGAGCTTCACTCTGTATCTAACCCCGTGCTGTACCTGTCCTGGGAGTGTTTGATGGGGACAGTGTGGAGGGAGATTTACTCTGTATCTAACCCCGTGCTGTACCTGTCCTGGGAGTGTTTGATGGGGATGGTGTAGAGGGAGCTTTTACTCTGTACCTAACCCCGTGCTGTACCTGTCCTGGAAGTGTTTGATGGGGACAGTGTAGAGGGAGGTTTACTCTGTATCTAACCCCGTGCTGTACCTGTCCTGGGAGTGTTTGATGGGGACAGTGTGGAGGGAGCTTTACTCTGTATCTAACCCCGTGCTGTACCTGTCCTGGGAGTGTTTGATGGGGTTGGTGTAGAGGGAGCTTTTACTCTGTACCTAACCCCGTGCTGTACCTGTCCTGGGAGTGTTTGATGGGGACAGTGTAGAGGGAGCTTTACTCTGTATCTAACCCTGTGCTGTACCTGTCCTGGGAGAGATTGATGGGGACAGTGTAGAGGGAGCTTTACTCTGTATCTAACCCTGTGCTGTACTTGTCCTGGGAGTGTTTGATGGGGACGGTGTAGAGGGAGATTTACTCTCTATCTAACCCCGATCTGTCCAGGGAGTGTTTGATGGGGACAGTGTAGAGGGGAGCTTTATTCTGTATCTAAACCCGTGCTGTACCTGTCCTGGGAGTGTTTGATGTGGACAGTGTAGAGGGAGCTTTACTCTGTGTCTAACCCCGTGCTGTACCTGTCCTGGGAGTGTTTGATGCGGACAGTGTAGAGGGAGCTTTACTCTGTGTCTAACCCCGTGCTGTACCTGTCCCGGGAGTGTTTGATGGAGACGGTGTAGAGGGGGCTTTACGCTGTATCTAACCCCGTACTGTACCTGTCCTGAGAGTGTTTGATGGGGACGGTGTAGATGGAGCTTTACTCTCTATCTAACCCCGATCTGTCCAGGGAGTGTTTGATGGGGACAGTGTAGAGGGAGCTTTATTCTGTATCTAACCCCGTGCTGTACCTGTCCTGGGAGTGTTTGATGGGGACGGTGTAGAGGGAGCTTTACTCAGTATCTAACCCCGTGCTGTACCTGTCCTGGGAGTGTTTGAAGGGGACAGTGTAGAGGGAGCTTTACTCTGTATCTAACCCCGTGCTGTACCTGTCCTGGGAGTGTTTGAAGGGGACAGTGTAGAGGGACTTTGTGGGAAATATTTCCAGGGCTGTAAGGGGAATATTGCCCTGACGGTATGAGTCTGGAAGTTGGTGTTTGAGGTTGGTGTGGAGATGATGAGACTGCCTTGGATCATTGAGGTGCTTTGACTGAATGTGTGTATATTGGCCTGGTTCTTGAACAGTTTACTGTGACCCTTTTAAATGTGGTTTCACAAGAACTGTTTACACTCAGCCTCCCTATCTCTGAAACCTTCTCCCGTCCCTACAACCCTCCCTATCTCTGTAACCCCCTCCAGCCCCTACAACCCTCCCTATCTCTGAAACCTCCTCCAGCTCCTGCAACCCTCCCTATCTCTGTAACCTCCTCCAGCCCTACAACCCTCCCTATCTCTGTAACCTCCTCCAGCCCCTACAACCCTCCCTATCTCTGTAACCTCCTCCAGCCCCTACACCCCTCCCTATCTTTGTAACCTCCCCCAGTCCCGACACCCCTCCCTATCTCTGTAACCTCCTCCAGCCCCTACACCCCTCCCTATCTCTGTAACCTCCTCCAACACCGACAACTCTCCCTATCTCTGCAACCCCCTCCAGCCCCTACAACCCTCCCTATCTCTGTAACCTCCTCCAGCCCCCAAAACCCTCCCTATCTCTATAACCTTCTCCAGCCCCTACGCCCCTCCCTATCTCTGTAACCTCCTCCAGCCACTACAACCCTCCCTATCTCTGTAACCTCCTCCAGCCCCTACATCCCTCCCTATCTCTGTAACCTCCTCCAGCCCCTACAACCCTCCCTATCTCTGTAACCTCCTCCAGCCCCTACAACCCTCCGTATCTCTATAACCTCCTCCAGCCCCTACAACCCTCCCTATCTCTGTAACCACCTCTTGCCCCTACAACCCTCCCTATATCTGTAACCTCCTCCAGACCCTACACCCCTCCCTATCTCTGTAACCTCCTCCAGCACCGACAACCCTCCCTATCTCTGTAACCTCTTCCCGCCCCACAACCCTCCCTATCCCTGTAACCTCCCCCAGTCCCTACACCCCTCCCTATCTCTGTAACCTTCTCCAGCCCCTACAACCCTCCCTATCTCTGTAACCTCCTCCAACACCGACAACCCTCCCTATCTCTGCAACCCCCTCCAGCCCCTACAACCCTCCCTATCTCTGTAACCTCCCCCAGCCCCTACAACCCTCCCTATCTCTGTAACCTCATCCAGCCCCCAAAACCCTCCCTATCTCTGTAACCTTCTCCAGCCCCTACAACCCTCCCTATCTCTGTAACCTCCTCCAGCCCCTACACCCCTCCCCATCTCTGTAACCTCCTCCAGCCACTACAACCCTCCCTATCTCTGTAACCTCCTCCAGCCCCTACATCCCTCCCTATCTCTGTAACCTCCTCCAGCCCCTACAACCCTCCCTATCTCTGTAACCTACTCCAGCCCCTACAACCCTCCCTATCTCTGTAACCACCTCTTGCCCCTACAACCCTCCCTATATCTGTAACCTCCTCCAGCCCCTACAACCCTCCCTATCTCTGTAACCTCCTCCAGCCCCTACAACCCTCCCTATCTCTGTAACCTCCTCCAGCCCCTACAACCCTCCCTATCTCTGTAACCTCCTCCAGCCCCTACACCCCTCCCTATCTCTGTAACCTCCTCCAGCCCCCAAAACCCTCCCTATCTCCGTAACCTCCTCCAGCCCCTACAATGCTCCCTATCTCTGTAACCTCCTCCAGCCCCTACAACCCTCCCTATCCCTGTAACCTCCCCCAGTCCCTACACCCCTCCCTATCCCTGTAACCTCCTCCACTCCCTACAACCCTCCGTATCTCTGTAACCTCCTCCAGCCCCTACAACCCTCCCTATCTCTGTAACCCCCTCCAGCTCCTACAACCCTCCCTATCTCTGTAACCTCCTCCAGCCCCTACAACCCTCCCTATCTCTGTAACCTCCTCCAGCCCCTACAACCCTCCCTATCTCTGTAACCTCCTCCAGCCCCTACACCCTCCCTATCTCTGTAACCTCCTCCAGCCCCTACAACCCTCCCTATCTCTGTAACCTCCTCCAGCCCCCAAAACCCTCCCTATCTCTGTAACCTTCTCCAGCCCCTACAACCCTCCCTATCTCTGTAACCTCGTCCAGCCCCTACAACCCTCCTTATCTCTGTAACCTTCTCCAGCCCCTACAACCCTCCCTATCTCTGTAACCACCTCCTGCCCCTACACCCCTCCCTGTCTCTGTAACCTCCTCCAGCCCCTACAACCCTCCCTATATCTGTAACCTCCTCCAGCCCCTACAACCCTCCCTATCTCTGTAACCTCCTCCCGCCCCTACAACCCTTCCTATCTCTGTAACCTCCTCCAGCCCCTTCTACCCTCCCTATCTCCGTAACCTCCTCCAGCCCCTACAACCCTCCCTATCTCTGTAACCTCCTCCAGCCCCTACAACCCTCCCTATCCCTGTACCCTCCCCCAGTCCCTACACCCCTCCCTATCTCTGTACCCTCCTCCAGCCCCTACAACCCTCACTATCTCTGTAACCTCCTCCAGCCCCTACGACCCTCCCTATCTCTGTTACCCCCTCCAGCCCCCACAACCCTCCCTATGTCTGTAACCTCCTCCAGCCCCTTCTACCCTCCCCATCTCTGTAACCTCCTCCAGACCCTACAACCCTCCCTATCTCTGTAACCTCCTCCAGCCCCTACAACCCTCCCTATCTCTGTAACCTCCTCCAGCCCCTACAACCCTTCCTATCTCTGTAACCTCATCCAGCCCCCAAAACCCTCCCTATCTCTGTAACCTCCTCCAGCCCCTAATACCCTCCCTATCTCTGTAACCTCCTCCAGCCCCTACAACCCTCCCTATCTCTGTAACCTCCTCCAGCCCCTACAACCCTCCCTATCTCTGTAACCTCCTCCAGCCCCCAAAACCCTCCCTATCTCTGTAACCTCCTCCAGCCCCTACAACCCTCCGAGATCTCTGCGCTCCTCCAATTCCGGCCTCCTGAGCATCCCCCGATTCCCATCGCTCCACCATTGGCGGCCAGGCCTTCAGCTGCCTGGGGGGCCCTGAGCCCTGGAATTCCCTCCCTAAACCTCTCCTTCTCCCTCTCTCTCTCTCCCCCTCTCTCTCCCCCTCTCTCTCCCTCTCTCTCCCTCTCTCTCCCTCTCTCCCTCTCTCTCTCTCCCACTCTCTCCCTCTCTCTCCCTCTCTCTCTCTCTCTCTCTCTCTCACTCTCCCTCCCTCTCCCTCTCTCCCTCTCTCTCACTCCCTCCCTCTCTCTCTCTCACTCTCTCTCTCACTCTCTGTCACTCTCTCCCACTCTCTCCCACTCTCTCTCTCTCTCCCTCTCTCTCACTCTCTCTCCCTCTCTCCCCCTCCCTCTCTCTCCCTCTCTCTCACTCTCTCTCCCTCCCTTGCTCTCTCTCTCTCTCCAAGGACTGGTTGGCTGTGACAGATGCAATTGGTGCAGGGGCTCCTACAGCTCAGCAGGTGTGTGTATCTGCCTTAAATTAACACATGGGGACAGGGGATAATATACACATGGGACTGGGGGTGATATACACACGGGACTGGGGGTGATATACACACGGGACTGGGGGTGATATACACACGGGACTGGGGGTGATATACACACGGGGACTGGGGGTTATATACACACGGGGACTGGGGGTGATATACACACGGGGACTGGGGGTGATATACGCACGGGGACAGGGGATAATATACACACGGGGACTGGGGGTGATATACACACGGGGACAGGGGATAATATACACACGGGAACTGGGGGTGATATACACACGGGGGCTGGGGGCAATATATACACACGGGGACAGGGGATAATATACACATGGGACTGGGGGTGATATACGCACGGTGACAGCGGGTGATATACACACGGGGACAGCGGGTGATATACACACGGGACTGGGGGTGATAAACACACGGGGACTGGGGGTGATATACACACGGGGACTGGGGGTGATATACACACGGGGACTGGGGGTGATATACACACGGGACAGGGGGTGATATACACACGGGGACTGGGGGTGATATACACACGGGACAGGGGGTGATATACACACGGGACAGGGGGTGATATACACACGGGACTGGGGGTGATTTACACATGGGACTGGGGGTGATTTACACACGGGACTGGGGGTGATATACACACGGGGACAGCGGGTAATATACACACGGGATTCGGGGTGATTGATTAAGGAAGGTCAGTTTACTGTGAACGGGGGTAATATACACACGGGACTGGGGGTGATATACACACGGAACTGGGGGTGATATACACACAGGACAGCGGCTGATATACACACGGGACAGGGGGTGATTGATTAATGGTCAGTTTACTGTGGACAGGAAATCGAGGTTTGAAATGCTGAACTTGTTGAGGGACGTCAATGGGTTCTGGAAACTGTGTTCTGCTCTGGATAGCGGTGAAATGGAAACCAATGTACTGTTGAGGAGAGCACAGGGACAATAGAGAGACCTGTCCAGCCACTCCTGCAGCTCAGGAATATGGTCAACATCAAGAGGTCAGTGCATTGAAACTCAGCAAGGGCCTCATGTTAATGAGTGTCTCCTAATCCCCGGGTCATAGACAGAGCAGAATCTCACAGGGATGGGGGCCCTTATTCACTGGCTAGAATCCATTATTACACCAGGAGTGAGAGGGTCAGTCAGTAACTTACTGGCACATGGTGGGGCACATACTCATGTACACAATACACACACACACTTATTCAACACCTACCTGTACGCACACTTACATGCACACACCCACACTCTTGCGCACACACACACACACAAACGCATTCACACACACACATTCATATGCACACACTCACTCAACACATGCCTTTATGTACACACTCACATGTATGTACCCACAATTTCACTCACTCCAGAGCAGAACATTCACATGCTGACATGCACAAGCACACAGTAACGTGCACACACATTCACGCACACACTCACACACATTCACACACACACTCACACTCACACACATTCACGCACACACTCACAGGCACACACATTCACACACACTCACACACATTCACACACACACTCACACTCACACACATTCACGCACACACTCACAGGCACACACATTCACACATACACTCACACGCACACACACAGGGACACATTCACGCACACACTTATACACACATTCACAAATGCGCACACACACGCACACACATTCACATGCACGCATTCGCGCACACACACACACACTCAACACATAGCCTACACCGTATACACTCACATGCTCACACTCAAACTCTCACACATGCAAACACATACACTCACATGCACACACTCACTAAACACACAGATACCTGTACACACACACACAGTTAACACACACATACTTGTATGCACTCACTCACAAACACTCTCACTTACTGTCACACACTCAACACACTCTTGTACATACTCACATACACTCACTCTCATACACACACAGACACACACACGTGCATACACTCTCGGTTACGCACACACTCGCATGCACACTCACCCTCACAGACAAACACACACTCACAGGTGTGCACACACAAGGTACACACTCAGTGACTCAAGCTGGGCTCAGTGGTTATGCTCAGGACCAGGGAATCCTCTTTTCAGTGAAGATTTCAGCTTGTTCTGGTGGACTGGGCCCGAGTTAGAGGCTGGAGCCTGAACTGAATCCCCTGATCCTGACGATCAGATCCCAAAGTGTGTCTTTCTCGGGCTGCAGAGGGTGAAGAGCTTTCAATGAGGCTGGGGCGGTGTAGATGTGTTCGGGGAAATGTCACTGCCAACATTACACTGAGCAAGGGAATGATTCTTAATGATCCTCATAATAAACCCTGGCCGCAAGGTATTAGACACAGGATCAGGGTATCAGGGAGGGGGCTGGGCTGGGTTTATAGGGTAAGGGGGAGCCAGGCTATCACAGGGTGCTGTGGTTGCTCGAGTTGTGGGGTTAAACGCAGGCTCTGAAAGACTCCCTGTGAGGTTAATCAGGGAAACTAATGGCATAAAATTCATCAAATGCTGATTCTCCTGAAGAATTAGGGTTAATGAAATAAGCTGTGATTTGGAAAGTCTAAAAGTATTTTTTAATTGGGACTCCTGGTCCCACTGCGGTGATCAATAATTACATCCGTTTAATAATCAAACGATTCACTTCCGACGGCGAAGGTTGTTCCGCTTCTTGTCCTTCTTCCTCCGGCCGCTGTCCAGGATCTCCTCGGGGTGGGTGCTGAGAGGGTCGCTGGCTGCCAACGGGGTGAGGGGAGGCTGCTGTCTGCTCATCACGGGGTTTGCTTTGTACACCAGGTGGAAGAGGTAAGCATTGGAGTACCTGAGAGAGAGAGAGAGAGAGAGAGAGAGAGAGACCGTCAAACCTGTCAGAGCTCGGAGACTAGAGTGAGGGGGACACATCCCAAAGGAGCTTTACTCTGTATCTAACCCCGTGCTGTACCTGTCCTGGGAGTGTTTGATGGGGACAGTGTAGAGGGAGGTTTACTCTGTATCTAACCCCGTGCTGTACCTGTCCTGGGAGTGTTTG